>NC_061514.1:356659799-356750030 GCF_022539505.1 Lolium rigidum
GCATGGTGTAGTATGCAAGTCGATATAACACCAATGAAACACCGTTCCACTAGTATTATATCGCTCGAAGTGGTACAACGGAAACATATGCGGGTCCAAGGCATGTCTATAGAATTACATACGGACTACATTACAGAAGATCAGCACAGCCTCCTACTTTACAATGAGGTAAAACTGCAAATAAACTCCAGGAGAACGACTCGTAGTCTAATCCTAACACGAACTCTATTTGTAGAGTATTTAACTAGCTACAGAGGCTATGAATAGATTCTAGCTAAATAGGAGCTAGGTTTAGGAAGCTAGTTCCCTTCTACTTCTTAATCTAGGTTTTCTCCATGGTGGATGTGGTATATGACTCTTCCGGCAGATTTGTCTCTTGAAGTAGTTGTTGTCTCCTCGATCTTCGAGTTGAACTGGAGATCCTCCTTCATGGCCTCCATATCTAAGCAGGGGATTTAAGAGTGGGATGAGTACGAGCGTACTCAACAAGTTCATTATAGGAAAGAGGTGTTTAATGCACTAGCTACAACATTAGACCACAAAGTCTAATACCAATGCAGGCTTTGATAACCATTTCTTCAAAAGGTTGCTTTTATTCAGAAGAACTATGTCCGTCAGCCTTCACCGGTTTACTAGAACTTCATGGAGTTCCTTTCCGGCAGCGTTCGCAGTTCCAAATCCCGGAACGGGGAGTGACGAGTCACGATTCATTACACTCTGCAGAGGTGTGTTGCTTTACCCATAAGAGATCTTAACCTTGGTGCCAACCGAGCACGTTACCCGTTCACACTTCCTTTGGTGTGAGGCCCGGTATAAGGTCATAGCCAATCATATTCCTCCGCTACCTCATACACCCACCCGTTGATGCAAACTCCGACCACGGGTCCTCGCCGGTGCTCTTATACCAATTAAGGACGGCCCCCGACCACGACAACGGTTCAGGTCTCTACCATGAACTCCTTCGCCGGCAGCTGCAACCCATCATAGACCGCAATTACCGTGGGGACTTCATCGGGACCCCCACCCTACCACTTGTCCTCTCTTGGATCAAGGGTACCACTTGTCCTATCTTGGATCAAGGGTCTACG
Source organism: Lolium rigidum (assembly GCF_022539505.1). NCBI lineage: Eukaryota > Viridiplantae > Streptophyta > Magnoliopsida > Poales > Poaceae > Lolium > Lolium rigidum. The sequence goes on from NC_061514.1 coordinate 356,660,888, forward strand.
GTAAAGCGCATCCGTTGATGTACAAGAGGTGGAAATACAATTGACTATTCTGTCCCACTCCAGATCTTATGGTTAACACGGGTATTACGGCACAAGAATCACTGGCGACATTTGTTGTTTAATCCTAGATGGATATAAACCCTTGCAATGGAACCTCCACCATATCAACACAATCCATGGTTCCATTGCCCACCACATAGTCATATTCATAGTTATGAAAGTAGTGGTTTTGGTTTTTATGCAATAGTGATAACCATAGTACTTTGCAAGTAATTTGATAGAAATACTCAAATGACATGAGCAAGTGATGAACTTGAGTTTGAATCACAGCAGTTCGGCTAGAAACTGAGTTGGTTTTAATTTTGTACATCTATATGTTTTCGATTATCCATCACTCGAACATGATTGTGCACCAACCTTTAACATCTTCGCATGTGATTTCAGGCAACCGTAAGGCCTGACTTGTGTTTCGGAAGATCACATGCGGGCTCTCTGCTTGTTCTTTGAACTCCGGCCCTGTTTTGAATGTATGTTCAAAGTAGATGCTTTTGGTCATTCTTTTTAATTACTCCTCGATATCCAAATATTATTATCTGAAATGTAAAGGGCATATTTAGGCATCTTGAGCATTTTGAATGTTGGAACCAAACTTATTCCAATGTCATGTTTTGTTCAGGTTTCATTTTTCAAAAGCCTCCGCGGCCACCGCTACCGTCTAGTGTGGCACCTAGCGCTGCAGTTTCTATCACCGATGGCACTCGAGATGTTTGCTCCCTTCGGATGGTGGTCTAAAGACTGTTTGTTGTTGATTGGTGCAACCTTGTTGTAACATTTTGTAGCGTCATGGTTGATCAAAATTTGCAACGTTGCCATGTTCTATTATTGGCGATGGGAATTGTAACAGACATGGGTTCCTTTTGCAGGAGTCTTACTTTATTTAGCCTTAGCACAAACATCCGTATCCTAGATTTTGGACTACCAATGTCAACTGTCTGTATTGGACCGTGGCGAAGGGACCGTCAAAACTCAAATAAGCTTTACATATTACAATGTCACTGCCGTGTGGCCAATGATATAAAAATATATCTTTCTTCGCTGCATGTTCATTTGCCTCGTTGATTTCAATTTCCATTGTGCATCAATCCCTACCAACCAAATGACAGTTTTTAGGAGTGGGGATTAGGGATTGCATGGAATGGGGTTTTGTGGGGATTGGGTGAAGGTAGGGGTTTCACCCAATCCCCTAGAGTATCATCCCCACTAATCCCCACAAATACTCCACTACCAAACAAGGCCTTAGTGTTGTTTTTACTACGCTGCCTCCTCCCGGTATAATCCCAGTTCTCCCCTACTCCCGTATGGTGATGTGTCGATGACTTGTCTACAGGTTGGGATTCTATGTGACCGTAGTTGCACTAATGGTCTCCTAATCACCTTGCTATTTTCATGGTTGGTGTGTTCGATACATGAGATGGAATCATGGCGTTTATGCAAACTAGTGGTATGGTGGTTTCCTGGATATGTAGGTAGGTATGAACAGGTGTGATGATTAAGCACTCTCGATGTGGTTGTGCTAAAGGAATGAATCATTGCTAGACTCTAGCTGCTTGTTGTATGTGTGAATAGATACTCTAACGGATGAACAGATACATCTACTAAAGAGAATACTTGTGAAATGTTGCTGGTTTGTTGCATTATGTGATGTCTCGAGTCGGATGGTTCTATCATACATGGCATGTGTGCTTTGTAGTTTTGCTATTATCGTCGAAACTGAAGTTAAGTACAGTTAACTTCATTATTGAACTTTGGAATAGCTTACATAGGAATTCAAATTTGTTGGCTTAAGATTAAGTTACATATATGTTGGTTGTAGGCTTTAACTTGGTATCAAACCGCTTGTGGTTCCTCTGACTAGTTACCTACTAGATATAATTGTCCCGACGTTGCTATTACTGACAAAATTTGAGTATGTGTTAGACTGACGATCCAAGGATTTTAGTTATAGCCTGTTTATAAATGCACAAGCCTTGGCTTGAGATTGTTGGGGCAGAGTGGTGCTTTATTTAAGTGTAAACATCAAAACATAAGTACTGTGGCTACCACTTGGATGGTTTACTTGATGGTTTCTTGTGAGCTTATGGGTATGCTTATAATGCTCTTATTACTTGGATTGAGATGATTCCTTGATCATCTTATTGTTTTCATGGGTTGGAATAAATATCGGCGGATGCTTGGTACTAAGTAGATGCTTGGACATTTCATTGGACTAGTTTTACTTGTGAGCTTATATGCATCTCTAGTGGCTTGGCTGTTATGGAATCTGTAGATCATGTGCATACATGGTCGGGGCTTATGATTATGTGTTGATGGTGCAAGGTGATTATGTCCAGTTCTTTCTCAGATGTATTAGTTGGATTATTAAACTGATAAGAGCAGTTCTTTTCTTGATATCTTAGTCTGGCCAATGATGCAAAGGCTGAGGCATCGATTTTTAGATAAGAACAGTTACTGTTGGTGGTCTTTAAAATTCTCTGTGATGAATTTGCATAGCATCTCTATGCCAAACTGAGGGAAAAATCTATCTCACAACGGAACTGATGACTTTATAGTTTATGCTTGATTCCTATTTATTTCACTTGCATAAATGTACTGTGCCATCTGCTAGATCTATGTTCCTCTGTGGTGCCTCATAAGAGTGTGCATGGAGTAACAATATGCTTAGCATGATTTGGTACTGCAGGTATTTGTGTAGTGATTTAGATAGGCTTTGATCATAGCTATGATCATATGATGTAAAACAAAAAACTACCCCAAACAAGCTACTGTAAATGCTTACATTATATCCAGGTGCAAAGATGATCTGGAATAGATATGCCAGTGAACTGATGCTTTATTAAAGTGATTGCTCATTTAACCTGCTGTTGTAAAGAAGTTTGATCTTCTGGTAGTGGTTTGATCTTCTTCTTGTGGTCAGCCTGCTCCTCCTAGATTCTTGATTTGTTTCCTATTTCTTCTAAGAAATCATCGGTGGTGTTTGTTTATGACGGTGGATGTGATCTTGCTTGGTAGATCATGCACAAGGCTGGCAAGAGGATCTATTGATGTTGTTCTTGATATTTGAGTGGATTTTTGCTAGTGCAAACGATGGCTAGGCTGGGCTGCTGGTGACTAAGGTGAATGTGAGCAAAGTGTGATGCGGTTGGCTACTTGCTTTGCTTTTGTAGGGCTGGGGTTTGTTGGGAAGTGACGAGCACATGATGTGCATGCAGTGACTCGTCTTGCCTGTGTGTGTCCTGTTTCTAGTGACTGTCGTTGCTGTGTGTATCCAACCTGATCTTCTTTGCCTCATAGTGCAAGGCATACGGTTGGCTTGTGCTTATCTAGTGCTTGCCTTTTATTTTTGGTACTGCCAAGTGTATAATATATGTGAGCTTAATAAGATCAAGTGTGACTATTATGTTAATTAAGACTTTGCTTAATTAGCAAGTGGCTTCTAATATATGGACTAGAATCATATTGACTTCTCCATGTCAATACAGATTCAAATAAATAACCTTGTGGGCTTTTAGAGGATTCTTGCTAGATTAGAGGGAAATAATATTGTTGCCTAAGGATAAATTAGATTTGGTGCTTCCTCTAGTCCTTTGTTGCCTTCAATTACTCATGTTTGTCTCGTGATCAGTGTTGCCTCTCCTGATCCAAGTGTATTCTATTTGTCCCTATTATTGCCTAAGAAAAATATTCCTCCCTCTAATCACTATTTGGGGATCAAGATTAGTTCTTGACTCCCATTAGCTAGATTCCAACATTAAGATGCCTCATCATGGATGATGGCAACATTTTAATATTCACCCAACAATTTCCTTTTTCTTTGTTGTTTGTTTTGCAGATAAAGAATAAGAAGATTGGAAGATCGAGAAGATTTAGATTTAGGTCTTCTTTTATTTTCCTTTTTTAATCATTCTCTATTTATATTTATGTGACTTGTAAATAATTGGTAATGATATTTGTAGTAAAGTTTAAATTACTTATTCTTTTGGAATTATCAAATGTGTTTACTTTTACACATTGTATTTCTTGTTGTAGTTTGGAATTCAAATTCAATTCAATTTCTATTTGAATTCATATTATCCATATTTGATTGAATTCAAATTGGTTCTCCCAAAAACACATGAATTCACAAAGGTCATGTCGAAATTTGTCGCACTCACATCGATGACTAACTCAATTCCACCGATGCAAGAGAAATCTCGATCACTTTGACAGTTTTAAACAAAAGCGCGAAAATTCCCCAGATTTTCTATGCATGAATGCAATGCACACATCTGTTTCCTCTATTTTTGTAACCCCAATACCTAGGATATTACAGTCTCTACCCCTTAAACTAAACTTCGTCCTCGAAGTTTGAACTCTCTCACGTTTCCGGAGTGTGGATCTGACTTGTGCAGACTACGACTTCTCTCGAACTCCGTGGTGATCTTACTGGATATAACTGAATACATCCCTTGTCCAGATTCTTCCTGGAATCCATTAGGGTTTGTCTCTGAACATTAGTTTCTTACTCCAGTTCTATGGTTTTTCTCTGGAATCTAATAATACCCGTCTCTGAACCATGGCTTCTAACTTTAATTATTTGATTTCTTTCAATATCATAATCTTGTTTCCTTTCTCATTGAAGATTCAAGGATTGGGACTTCTTCTGTTGTTGCTAGTCTTAACTGAAGACTAATTTGATAACATACTCCTAATTGGTGAATCTTTGTTTTCCCTTACTACCAAAACTGCAATAATGGTACTTTGTAAGGTACTTACCATGGAAATGGTCGTGATGGTTTATTTTCCTAAGAATGGATTAGACTCATTTAGTTCATCCAATCATGGTTTATCATTAATACCTATAACTATTTTGGGTTCTTTAGGTTCCATGAAAGGAATCATTCTATTAGTCTTTGATTTTGGTATTGTTAATCTCCTTCAGTCTTTGACTTTCTTGAGCTATATTTGGTCTCTGGTATTTCCTTCGTCCCACTTCATTAACCTTAATTTACTTGAGCTATCGTACTTCTCAGTAAATATTTCTCACTTTTTCAAGTTATAGTCCACTTCCTACTTCCTCGAGGTATAAACCTCGGCTTCTGGTCTGACATCCTTCTGAAAGTATTGTTCAACAATCTTATGAGAATAAGATCGAACTTCCTCTCGGTTCAGACCTTCTTCATCTATCTTGCTCAAAATATTGAGTTATTATACATTCAACTCAATCTTTACTCTACCCCTTAGAGTTTTCTTATGGTCTTCAACTCCTTTTCTTCCAACCATTGGGGTTATGGTTAGAATATTGGTCTGGTTCTAACTTATGGTTTGTCCTTCTTCTGTGGTCTCGCGAATCATGTTTGTGGTGTATCCACTCAATTGTGGACATCCAATGTGAATCCTTCGACTAAATGATTATAGGCCATTGTTATTTGGCTGAAAAGATTTTTATTTGTTCTCAACTTTTTGTTACAAATAATAAAATGGTGAACTACTTGATACCAAATGTGGCTATTTGTTATCTAAAAATGGATTCTATTATAGGTTCTGATCAACTGGACGAGACATCTTCTACTTTATCTCGCGGTATTGATCCTATACCACAACTGTGGTCTTCTGATATCAACTATGGTCTTCTTATATCTGCTATGGTTTCATATATCATCTTCCTTCATTCAGGGTTTATTTTGCAAGAAAACCACTAGCTGACACTATGAATATAGTATCCTACGTGATTTCCCATGCATTCCCTCTTCCATGTTGACTATGGATCTGCTTCAGCTTCACCATAATTACCAGACTTCTCACCTTCATGCTTCTTCCGTACTAAAGTACTCCTCTGTTGAGGTAAAGCATGAATCTTGATTAATACTCCCTTCAGGGTATTGTGGTTACTTCCCACAACTTTGCTTCCTTTTACTGATCAACCTTCATCTTGTCTATAAAATATTCAGAATTCGTCACTTCCTCACATGAATACCATTACCCTCTAGATCTATAACATCAAGTAAGGACTTGATATTGCAACATGCATTTGCATATCAAAGTCAAACTTCATGTATGGATCTAGTCAAACAAGGAAAATCCAATAAAATCCAAGAAGATTCAGCTTTGTGCATATAATACACACCATCATAAGCCTGAATAAAATAGTTGAGTAAGACATCTCTAAGCATCGGGCTCGATGTGTAGTATATAACACCACATAAGATAGGTTTACATAGTGATACTTAGCATGAATAGATGGGATTCTACTATTTGTCTCAACCTTTACCTTAATTGCACATTTGCAATGAGATAAACTTGAAACAAAATAGGCTAGGATAGTTAAAGTTAATCTAATTTTCTCTAGAAGTACTACTTACTTCCATTTTGTTGAGGACTATCTCACATGATAGGTCTAGGTTCTAACATTGCTACTCTAAACACATAACTATTGAAATATAGCTCCGATACTTCCAAGTGTTTCAACCATAAACAGATGGTCATGATGTGCTTGGCACATTTCCCATGGTTTTGGAATACAATTCTTGCACTATTTGTTTAGCACTTGGCTTCTTATTGTACTCCTCCTAAGTATTTATGATGTTATAGTCTATCACATAATGATTCTCAGGTGAATCATATATGATTAACAACTCTACCATGTGTACCTACTTTATCTCTCTTCCTTACCTCCCATGATTGACTCATCAGGGTCTATACTACCTTATATAACTTATATTTTTCACTTACTATCAATTGTTTCACAAGTCTGGATGAATTTGACTTACCAATTACTTGTCTTGGTATACATCTTCTAGTAGGATATCTTTCATATATACTTATCTTCATCACTTGATATTACTCTTATTACAGGTCTGAATGACTCTTACTTAACCTCTAACAGATGTTGGTACACATCTTCCAATAGGATATCTTCCTTATGGTTGTATCCTCTCTTTGGACTACCATGTATTGTATACCAACTGTGATCTACTCATCTATTGTTTAGGAACTTAATTGTGCACTACATGTTTGGGGTTAGCTGACTAACTTTACTTTATCTTGGTAAGTTAGGTAAGAAATGTTGACTCAAGTGTGTCAGGATTATTCTCAAGTGAATATCCATCTCAAGTCCTAAGAAGTATTTGGTTTACCTAGGACAACTTCCTATAGACACTACCAATCCTATAGGTCTCCTTTAAAGGGTTTTAATCCTAGGGTCAAAGCATTTGCTCCGATACCAAGCTGTGGTGACCCGACATACCACTTGCATGGTGTAGTATGCAAGTACGATATAACACCAATGAAACACCGTTCCACTAGTATTATATCGCTCGAGTGGTACAACGAAACATATGCGGGTCCAAGGCATGTCTATAGAATTACATACGGACTACTGTTACGAGAAGATCAGCACAGACCTCCTACTTTACAATGAGGTAAAGCTGCAAATAAACTCCGGGAGAACGACTCGTAGTCTAATCCTAACACGAACTCTATTTGTAGAGTATTTAACTAGCTACGAGAGGCTATGAATAGATTCTAGCTAAATAGGAGCTAGGTTTAGGAAGCTAGTTCCCTTCTACTTCTTAATCTAGGTTTTCTCCATGGTGGATGTGGTATATGACTCTTCCGGCAGTTACTGTCCCTTGAAGTAGTTGTTGTCTCCTCGATCTTCGAGTTGAGCCGGAGATCCTCCTTCATGGCCTCCATATCTAAGCGGGGATTTAAGAGTGGGATGAGTACGAGCGTACTCAACAAGTTCATTATAGGAAAGAGGTGTTTAATGCACTAGCTACAACATTAGACCACAAAGTCTAATACCAATGCAGGCTTTGATAACCATTTCTTCAAAAGGTTGCTTTTATTCAGAAGAACTATGTCCGTCGGCCTTCACCGGTTTACTAGAACTTCATGGAGTTCCTTTCCGGCAGCGTTCGCAGTTCCAAATCCCGGAACGGGGAGTGACGAGTCACGATTCATTACACTCTGCGGAGGTGTGTTGCTTTACCCATAAGAGATCTTAACCTTGGTGCCAACCGAGCACGTTACCCGTTCACACTTCCTTTGGTGTGAGGCCCGGTATAAGGTCATAGCCAATCATATTCCTCCGCTACCTCATACACCCACCCGTTGATGCAAACTCCGACCCTGGGTCCTCGCCGGTGCTCTTATACCAATTAAGGACGGCCCCCGACCACGACAACAGTTCAGGTCTCTACCATGAACTCCTTCGCCGGCAGCTGCAACCCATCATAGACCGCAATTACCGTGGGGACTTCATCGGGACCCCCACCCTACCACTTGTCCTCTCTTGGATCAAGGGTACCACTTGTCCTCTCTTGGATCAAGGGTCTACGGTAAAGCGCATCCGTTGATGTACAAGAGGTGGAAATACAATTGACTATTCTGTCCCACTCCAGATCTTATGGTTAACACGGGTATTACGGCACAAGAATCACTGGCGACATTTGTTGTTTAATCCTAGATGGATATAAACCCTTGCAATGGAACCTCCACCATATCAACACAATCCATGGTTCCATTGCCCACCACATAGTCATATTCATAGTTATGAAAGTAGTGGTTTTGGTTTTTATGCAATAGTGATAACCATAGTACTTTGCAAGTAATTTGATAGAAATACTCAAATGACATGAGCAAGTGATGAACTTGAGTTTGAATCACAGCAGTTCGGCTAGAAACTGAGTTGGTTTTAATTTTGTACATCTATATGTTTTCAGTTATCCATCACCTGAACATGATTGTGCACCAACCTTTAACATCTTCGCATGTGATTTCAGGCAACCGTAAGGCCTGGACTTGTGTTTCGGAAGATCACATGCGGGCTCTCTGCTTGTTCTTTGAACTCCGGCCTTGTTTTGAATGTATGTTCAAAGTAGATGCTTTTGGTCATTCTTTTTAATTACTCCTGATATCCAAATATTATTATCTGAAATGTAAAGGGCATATTTAGGCATCTTGAGCATTTTGAATGTTGGAACCAAACTTATTCCAATGTCATGTTTTGTTCAGGTTTCATTTTTCAAAAGCCTCCGCGGCCACCGCTACCGTCTAGTGTGGCACCTAGCGCTGCAGTTTCTATCACTCGATGGCACCTGAGATGTTTGCTCCCTTCGGATGGTGGTCTAAAGACTGTTTGTTGTTGATTGGTGCAACTCTGTTGTAACATTTTGTAGCGTCATGGTTGATCAAAATTTGCAACGTTGCCATGTTCTATTATTGGCGATGGGAATTGTAACGACATGGGTTCCTTTTGCGGGAGTCTTACTTTATTTAGCCTTAGCACAAACATCTGTATCCTAGATTTTGGACTACCAATGTCACTGCTGTATTGGACCTGTGGCGAAGGGACCGTCAAAACTCAAATAAGCTTTACATATTACAATGTCACTGCCGTGTGGCCAATGATATAAAAAATATATCTTTGCTGCTGCATGTTCATTTGCCTCGTTGATTTCAATTTCCATTGTGCATCAATCCCTACCAACCAAATGACAGTTTTTAGGAGTGGGGATTAGGGATTGCATGGAATGGGGTTTTGTGGGGATTGGGTGAAGGTAGGGGTTTCACCCAATCCCCTAGAGTATCATCCCCACTAATCCCCACAAATACTCCACTACCAAACAAGGCCTTAGTGTTGTTTTTACTACGCTGCCTCCTCCCGGTATAATCCCAGTTCTCCCCTACTCCCGTATGGTGATGTGTCGATGACTTGTCTACAGGTTGGGATTCTATGTGACCGTAGTTGCACTAATGGTCTCCTAATCACCTTGCTATTTTCATGGTTGGTGTGTTCCGATACATGAGATGGAATCATGGCGTTTATGCAAACTAGTGGTATGGTGGTTTCCTGGATATGTAGGTAGGTATGAACAGGTGTGATGATTAAGCACTCCTGATGTGGTTGTGCTAAAGGAATGAATCATTGCTAGACTCTAGCTGCTGTTGTATGTGTGAATAGATACTCTAACGGATGAACAGATACATCTACTAAAGAGAATACTGTGAAATGTTGCTGGTTTGCTGCATTATGTGATGTCTCGAGTCGGATGGTTCTATCATACATGGCATGTGTGCTTTGTAGTTTTGCTATTACTGTCGAAACTGAAGTTAAGTACAGTTAACTTCATTATTGAACTTTGGAATAGCTTACATAGGAATTCAAATTTGTTGGCTTAAGATTAAGTTACATATATGTTGGTTGTAGGCTTTAACTTGGTATCATACCGCTTGTGGTTCCTCTGACTAGTTACCTACTAGATATAATTGTCCCGACGTTGCTATTACTGACAAAATTTGAGTATGTGTTAGACTGACGATCCAAGGATTTTAGTTATAGCCTGTGTATAAATGCACAAGCCTTGGCTTGAGATTGTTGGGGCAGAGTGGTGCTTTATTTAAGTGTAAACATCAAAACATAAGTACTATGGCTACCACTGGATGGTTTACTTGATGGTTTCTTGTGAGCTTATGGGTATGCTTATAATGCTCTTATTACTGGATTGAGATGATTCCTTGATCATCTTATTGTTTTCATGGGTTGGAATAAATATCGGCGGATGCTGGTACTAAGTAGATGCTTGGACATTTTATTGGACTAGTTTTACTTGTGAGCTTATATGCATCTCTAGTGGCTTGGCTGTTATGGAATCTGTAGATCACGTGCATACATGGTCGGGGCTTATGATTATGTGTTGATGGTGCAAGGTGATTATGTCCAGTTCTTTCTCGGATGTATTAGTTGGATTATTAAGCGATAAGAGCAGTTCTTTTCTTGATATCTTAGCCTGGCCAATGATGCAAAGGCTGAGGCATCGATTTTTAGATAAGAACAGTTACTGTTGGTGGTCTTTAAAATTCTCTATGATGAATTTGCATAGCATCTCTATGCCAAACTGAGGGAAAAATCTATCTCACAACGGAACTGATGACTTTATAGTTTATGCTTGATTCCTATTTATTTCACTTGCATAAATGTCTGTGCCATCTGCTAGATCTATGTTCCTCTGTGGTGCCTCATCAGAGTGTGCATGGAGTAACAATATGCTTAGCATGATTTGGTACTGCAGGTATTTGTGTAGTGATTTAGATAGGCATTGATCATAGCTATGATCATATGATGTAAATAAAAAAAACTACCCCAAACAAGCTACTGTAAATGCTTATACTTATATCCAGGTGCAAAGATGATCTGGAATAGATATGCCAGTGAACTGATGCTTTATTAAAGTGGTTGCTCATTTAACCTGCTGTTGTAAAGAAGTTTGATCTTCTGGTAGTGGCTTGATCTTCTTCTTGTGGTCAGCCTGCTCCTCCTAGATTCTTGATTTGTTTCCTATTTCTTCTAAGAAATCATCGGTGGTGTTTGTTTATGACGGTGGATGTGATCTTGTCTGGTAGATCATGCACAAGGCTGGCAAGAGGATCTATTGATGTTGTTCTTGATATTTGAGTGGATTTTTGCTAGTGCAAACGATGGCTAGGCTGGGCTGCTTGGTGACTAAGGTTAATGTGAGCAAAGTGTGATGCGGTTGGCTCTTGCTTTGCTTTTGTAGTGTCTGGGGTTTGCTTGGGGAAGTGACAGCTCATGATGTGCATGCGATGATCGTGCTGTCTGTGTGTGTCCTGTTTCTAGTGATCTGTCTTTCTGTGTGTATCCAACCTGATCTTCTTTGCCTCATAGTGCAAGGCATACGGTTGGCTTGTGCTTATCTAGTGCTGCCCTTTATTTTTGGTACTGCCAAGTGTATAATATATGTGAGCTTAATAAGATCAAGTGTGACTATTATGATAATTAAGACTTTGCTTAATTAGTAAGTGGCTTCTAATATATGGACTAGAATCATATTGACTTCTCCATGTCAATACTGATTCAAATAAATAACCTTGTGGGCTTTTAGAGGATTCTTGCTAGATTAGAGGGAAATAATATTGTTGCCTAAGGATAAATTAGATTTGGTGCTTCCTCTAGTCCTTTGTTGCCTTCAATTACTCATTTTTGTCTCGTGATCGGTGTTGCCTCTCCTGATCCAAGTGTATTCTATTTGTCCCTATTATTGCCTAAGAAAAATATTCCTCCCTCTAATCACTATTTGGGGATCAAGATTAGTTCTTGACTCCCATTAGCTAGATTCCAACATTAAAATGCCTCATCATGGATGATGGCAACATTTTAATATTCACCCAACAATTTCCTTTTTCTTTGTTGTTTATTTTGCAGATAAAGAATAAGAAGATTGGAAGATCAAGAAGATTTAGATTTAGGTCTTCTTTTATTTTCCTTTTGTAATCATTCTCTATTTATATTTATCTGACTTGTAAATAATTGGTAATGATATTTGTAGTAAAGTTTAAATTACTTATTCTTTTGGAATTATCAAATGTGTTTACTTTTACACATTGTATTTCTTGTTGTAGGTTGGAATTCAAATTCAATTCAATTTCTATTTGAATTCATATTATCCATATTTGATTGAATTCAAATTGGTTCTCCCAAAAACACATGAATTCATAAAGGTCATGTCGAAATTTGTCGCACTCACATCGATGACTAACTCAATTCCACCGATGCAAGAGAAACCTCGATCACTTTGAGAGTTTTAAACAAAAGCGCGAAAATTCCCCGGATTTTCTATGCATGAATGCAATGCACACATCTGTTTCCTTTATTTTTGTAACCCCATTACCTGGGATATTACAAGATCTCAGCCAAACTATTCGGCACCCCATTGTAACCCAATATCTTCATAATCAAGAACAGACAGGCAGGACGTAAGGGTTTTACCTCATCGAGGGCCCCGAACCTGGGTAAATCGCTCTCCCCGCTTGTCTGTGAACCGATGTCTCGCGTCAGCTTGCAGGATTCCGTCAACCCTAAGCCCCAATCGGAGGGCATTGCCGAGGAGTACCCTCGACACCACCATATATTTTTGATTTAGTACACTAACCTACTAACCATGTCTGCTAGTGATGAGAAAATTGTTAACCAGGAGAACAAGAACTCCGCGGATTTGATGACATGGAGGGAGTATGAGGCTCTTCGTAATGAGATGCGACGTGAATTCCGCACTCAGGATGATGAGCTTAGGGGGATGGTCCAAGAGATCTCCCAAAAGCTGGATGCTACTAATGCGAGCGTCACCACAATGCGAGATCAAATGACGGATATCCAGCACAGTCTTCAAGATTTACAGCTAGTTGTTGGTAATCTCACTCAACAACAGCAACAAGAAGACGAAGACGAAGCACAAGATGACGCACCTAGTGCTTATCGTGGTGCAGAGCGTGGTAACCGCGATCGTGGATTTGCTGAACTACGACGTCCAGGTCGTGGGTTTGAGGAAGAAGATGGATTGGGTAAGCCCAAGTTCTCCATACCCAAGTTTGAAGGAGGTGCTCATGTTGAAGAATACCTCACTTGGGAGCTGAAAATTGAGAAGTTATGGCGCTTACATACTTACACTGAAGATAGAAAGATCAAGCTTGCTTCTTCCGAATTTGATGGCTATGCATTGCGTTGGTGGGATAGATTTGTTAGTGCTGGCGAAGAGGATGGTGAGCCGCCTATTATCACATGGCGTGCAATGAAGGCGGCAATGAATGATCGTTTTGTGCCCACTAATTATTTGCGCAATATATTTGATAAGTTGACCCTATTGAGACAAGGTGTGAATACTGTTGATGAATATTGATGGAGATGCTAATGCAGCGTGGCCATGTCCATGAGTCTCTTGAGATGACAATGACTCGTTTTCTCAATGGACTGAAGTATGATATCAAAGGCATTGTTCGTCATTACAGTTACACCACTATGAATGAGTTGCTACATCATGCAAGAGAAGCTGAATCACAGTTGGCTGACGAAGCTAAGGTTCAAGCACTACTAGGGAAAGGCTTATAGCCGCACTCCTTACCGCCGGCAAATACGAGCTGAAGATGCCGGCGGTAATACCTTCCAGGGGGGCCTAACAGTACCGCCGGCGAACACGTAGGACGGCACCGGGGGTAGCTCCTTTACCGCCGGCGAAACGAAAATTGAGGCGCCGGGGGTGCAATGGGCCGCGGGGTCCCATTTGGGCCTAGCCTTACCGCCGGCGTATTGGGCCCAAAGCGCCGGGGATACTGGGCTCTACCGCCGGCGAACGCGCGCGATAGATGCCGGCGGTATTGCCGAGCCGGGGTGGGCCACCTGGCCTTAACTTACCGCCGGCGTTTTATGTTGTAGGCGCCGGCGGTAACGTGCCCCTACCGCTGGCATTTTGTGTTGTAGGCGCCGGCGGTAACACTGGGTATGTCCATTTAGGACGACCAGCCACCTACCACCACCCACACACACTCATATGTGATGGCAAATCAACCCAAGCACTAGTTAGCTCATTCCCCCACCCATTTTAGCTATTTCAACCAATAAAATATGATGTATTTGAGCAAATCATGCACTACCTAGCCCCTCTAGCATGATTTGCATAATCTAGATCTAGATCTATGTCCTCCCACCACCTTTTCCACTAGATCTAGCTAGATCTCTCCATTTCTTAGATCTCTAGATCTCTCAAGCATTAAAGTCGACGTGTGGCATCTCTCGGGTGCTTTTGGACGTCGCGGCAACTAATAGGTACATAACTAAATGAGTGGAATGTTCATATGTTGGCGAAAATTCGCGGTTATATCACTAGTACTAGTGGTGGCAAAAGGTGGTCCATATATGTAAATGCATTGTTTTGCATTTGTTTACGCGTGCGAGGAACATTGAGTTGCCAATGTTTTGCCGGAATGTTGATTAACTTCCGTTCGGCGAATTTTGGAACTCCAGCATGACAATATTTAGCAAAGGTCATGCCGAATTTTTTCCGTGAAAACCGAGACGGCGGTGTAATCAATTATCTTGTCTTGTAGGCGGCGATGGTCATCGCGATGAGGGAAAGCGTCGTGGATAGATACGTGGAACGCGCGACGGCCGACATGTATCGAAATAAGCGAAAGGATATAATGTGTCCTTGTCGAAGATGCAAGCTAGGATCGTTGTTTGACCCCTTCTCAGGCATAGTGAATCAACACCTGCTCAGGTATAGTTTCATGGAGGGGCATACTCAGTGGATGAGTGATGATGGAGATGATGATATCGATGGTGATGATGATGGAGATGATGATGGTGGAGATGATGATGGTGGAGATGATGATAACGAAGGTGATGGAGAGGATGCCCCACACGACAATGGAGACGAGGTTGAAGAGGATGGCGCACACGTTGATGGTGATCAAGAAGGTCGGGAAGAGCATGCGGCCGACGAGGACATGAGTAGAAATACCCCGCTAACCGCGGCCGTGCAGGACCGTCATGTTCAGGAACTTCTTCTCAGCAACACATCGACCGACCCCAAAATCGCTGGTAGATGGAAGGCTAAGCTAGATCAACTCGAGGTAGACTGGAGAACTGTGTTGTACGATGCAGCTCGTGGGACGGAGGAGAGCCGTCTGAGATACGCTCTCGATATTATGGAGATGAAGGCAAAGCACAAATGGACGGACACAAGCGTGGACGAACTCTTTGGATACTTGAAGATCCACTTTCCTAAAGATAACACGTGTGCCGGTAGCCTACAGGAGGCCAAGAAAATCGTGTGCCCTCTCGATTTACCGCACCGGAAATACCACGCATGCATCGGTGATCGCGTAATATATCGGAACGAGCATGCCAATCTCAATACATGCCCACGAGTGTGGCGAATCTCGATACAAGAGAGGGACAAGAAAATCTCCTCGAAAAGTTGTGTGGTACTTCCCGCTCACGCCCCGTCTGCAGCGGTACTTCGTGGACCCCAAGGAAGCAAAGCTCATGCGCTGGCACGCGGAAAGAAAGGAGGCGGTGATGCGTGATGTAGAACGGGTTGAAAACCCAGGTGCTAACACACCCTTCGGATGCAAGCCGATGGAAAACATTAGACGATGAGTATTACGAAGAATTCGGGAAAGAACCAAGGAACATCAGGTTGGGTGCGAGCACCGACGGACTCAATCCGTTTGGGAACCAAAGCGGCAAGCACAGCACACGGCCCGTGTTTGTATGGATGTACAACCTCCCTCCATGGCTATGCCCGAAGAAGAAGTACATACACATGAGTATGCTAATCCAAGGGCCGACGCAGCCAGGGAGCGATATCAACCTCGTATCCGGAGCTATTGAAGGAGGAGCTAGTCACTCTGTGGGAGGAAGGGACAGAAACTTGGGACGCCTACGGACAAGAAACTTTCCGTATGAAAGCCGCACTGTTGACGACGGTGCAGGACTATCTTGGATACGGATATATCGCGTGCCAGGTGTGCCACGGACATAAGGCATGTGTGAGGTGCATGGAAAAGACGCCATTTTTACAGCTGGGCAAGGATCCCGGGTCTTCAAAAACCGTCTACATGAGGCATCGAATGTGGCTTCCCAAGAATGACCCGTGGAGGAAGCGTGGAGACCTGTTCAATGGGAAGGATGAGGTCGAGGGACCTCCACATAGGAGAAGCGGCGAAGAGATAGATACTCTGTTGAAAAACTGGAAAGAGCGCCCTCCGGCGGGTAAGATAAAGATCCGAGAGCGGAAGAAAGGAGACAAGAGAAAGAAAAAGGAACCCGGGCCGCTCTTGGGGGTATGGAAAAGGAGGTCCGTGTTTTGGGACTTGCCGTCATCGGAAGATCCTCGGTACGCCTCATAGCCTTGATGTCATGCATATCACGAAGAACGTGTGTGAGAGCTTGCTTGGCACTGTGCTCAACATGCCGGAGAGGACCAAAGACGGGTCGAAAGCAAGACACGACCTGATGGCCCTTGATATCAGAAAAGAGCTTCATTTCGCCCAGGTTGACCAAGAAACCGAGGAGGAGGAAACAGTTGGTCGCAAACGCAAAAGGGTGGCCAAGCAGCGCGAAACTCCTCGCCCCTCCTCGCTTCACTCTAAATCCCGATGAGCTCGAACAATTCTTCAAGTGCCTACTAGAAGTCAAATTTCCTCTAGGCTACGCGGGGCTGATACGCAGATGGCTGGACCCGACGAAAAAAATCTTCAGCGGGATGAAGTCTCATGACTGTCATGTCATGATGACGCAGATACTTCCGGTTGCTATCCGAGGGATAATGGAACCGCACGTTCGTGCGACGCTGACTGACCTATGTAACGTCTTCGACGTCATCACTCGAAAGTCGATAACCGTCAAGAAACTCGGGAGGCTGCGGGAAGAGATCGTCACCATCCTATGCGAGATGGAGATGTACTTCCCGCCCGCATTCTTTGACATCATGGTCCATCTCGCTGGTGCATATAGTGGACGATATCGAGGATCTTGGGCCCGCGTTCCTTCACAACATGATGGCGTTAGAAAGGATGAATGGCTTCATCAAAGGATACGTTCGTAACAGGGGCACATCCGGATGGAAGCATCGTCCAGGGCTTTCTCACCTAGGAGTGCATCTCTTTCCGCAAGAATTATTTAAACGAGGACGACCCACATCCGGTTGGATTGCCCGCCAACAAGCACCTCGGCAGATTCGAGGGAGTAGGCCACAACGCCGGCGGGAGGGAACTCGACGCGGATCAAGATGATAGGAGAACGGACTTTAATAGGGCCCACTTAGTAGCACTACAGACGACATGAACGAGGTAGAGCCTTGGGTGGATCAGCACATAAACATGATCAAGAGCAGGGCCGACAAGCCGATGACGGAAGAAGAGGTATTTAGAGCGCACAACTCCTCTTTCGCGAGCTGGTTCAAAGACCAGATTGATGCCAATCCCCCACCAATGGCAAGCGGCGTAGACAAAATGATATTAGCCTTGTCTTGTGGGCCCGCCCCCAACCTCATGACTTATCAGAAATACGACATCAATGGTTACACATTCTCCACAGAGGAGAGAGACAACAGAAGCGACTATCGGAACTCGGGTGTGACGATGGAATCGTACACGGGTGAAGAGAAGAAAAGGTACTACGGAAGGATCGAGGAAATCGGGAGCTCGACTACGTCGGGGAGAAGCTACCGATGTTTCGTGTCGGATGGGCTACGGACGTCACAAAAGAAGATGCGTATGTCACCACCATGCGACTGCCCCCAAATCCAAGACCAAGAACCCCACTGCGCAAAATGAGCCTTGGGTATTGGCTAAGCACGTCGAGCAATGCTTCTTCATAACCGACCCGTCAAGGCCCGGCCGTGTTGTCGTAAGGAGAGGAAAAAGGGCCCTCGTCGGAATGGATGGAGTTGCCGACGAGCAAGACTTCGACGGCCTCGTCGGAGACCCAATGATGGATGAACCCGATGAAGACGATAGAACCTACACACTAAGAAGAAGAAGGACGACGCTACCTAGGTCAAGTGTTCCTCCGTACACAAGGAGTCGCGACGATACCGGTGGGGTCACAAGGACCAAGCGGAAGGGACTTTGAAGTCATTTGTGTATTTATAATAATTATCTCTCGAACAACCATTTGTCCTTCTCAAGTGTATCCTAAATTTATGTCTTGGTTTTTTATCGGATATCCTCGAAAGGACTTTGAAGTCATTCAAGAATTAAAATCATCAAATTATGTCTCGCAATTTATCCTTCATTGCTTTATTTTATCGGATGTTGCCAAAGGACTTTACAATTTATCTAAATAACTAGAAACAATAAAAAAAAGGTCTTAAGAAAAGAAAAAAAAGTTGCCAAAGAACTTTACAATTTATCTAAATAACTAGAAACAATAAAAAAAGGTGTTAAGAAAAGAAAAAAAAGGGTGCCTTTTTTGCACTCACAGGGATTCGAACCCTGGGTGCTTCAGCTGTGCAGAAGCGACTGGAACCACTGCGCTAGCGAATCGGTTTTGTATAACTAACAGGGTTTACGGAATTAATACGGTGTCACCTGTTATCCCCGGCGAATTGGTCGATTTCGCCGGTGGTAAATGCACTTGGGCCCACCTGTTAGTGGCTCAAACTTTACCGCCGGCGGTTTCGCAAAACGCCGGGGGTACGCGTTCCAGGACTTAGGCGTGTGGCCGTCGTTCCCCACGGCCAAATCAACCACGCGCGCAGTCGATCCGCCGCCGTCGTTGCCCCTGCCGCAGTCGATCCGCCGCCGTCGTTGCCCCTGCCGCCGTCGATCCCTCCACCGCAGGTGCGCCCCTCTCCCCTGCCTCCCTCTCTCCCTTACCGTCGTTCCCCTCTCCTCCTTCCTCACCGTCGCCGCCTCCCCCGCACCTCCGCCGCCGTGCCACCCGGTTCGTCGGCCACCGGCCAGGAGGAAGGAGGCCGCCATCGTCGGCCACTAGCAGCTCGCCTACGCGACGCCCAGCCACTCGCTGACGCGGCGCGGACAGCGCTCCGCCTCCGCATCCACCGCTCCTCGGATCGTCTTCCTCACCTAGGAGCTCGGCTGCCTCGCCTGCTCACAATCGAGCTCGTCCGCGTCGTGCAGGAGGTCGCTCGACCGTCACCTCCGTGCTAGGTTCGTCTCTGCTCCCTCCCCCACCCCCTAACCCCCCTTCTCCCCGACTTCTCCCCGAGCGCGACAAAGAAGCTCGATGAGGAGGTCCTCATCCTCCTCCGTTCCGTTCTCGAGCTCCAGGGAGACGCCAACCACGATGGCAAAAATTTCTGTTTTCCCCTGTTCTGTTGTGCTCCAGTTCACATTGTACTAATTTCATGGCTCTGGACATGTGTAATTGATCATGAACTTGATTTATAATTACTACCTGGGATGCTTGAACACTCTTGAATCTTCCTTGAAACTTTACCTGTATGTAGCTGCAACTCTGTTGGTTCTAGCTGATGAAATCATTGTCTCTAGTGTTTCAGACTTAATCAAGTTAGTTGTAATAATCTACTCCTATTGTAGAAGAATTGGAACCTAGTAGTCCAGGGGCTTCCATTTTCACTCACGTTTTTGTCTCGTTTGTGAAAAAAGAAAGGTTTTGACATGCCAGAGTAGTTGTGCTTACTACCTTCTCTACATATGCCTGTGTGATAGCTCTGATTCCAAATGGTAGTTGCTCTGGACTTGGACATCATTTCGGTCGTGCTGCATCTGTTGCCAGAAAATTTATTTGCTGTTAGGGTGTTTTGTGCATGTGCAGAATTCTAGACGAAGTTTAATCCAATGATGCTGCATAATCTTGTCTCGTGATTATTTTTTCAGTGCTGTTCTTGAAAGCCAGTACTACTATTAGATGCTTGCACTAAAGAGAAAAGTTTTGTTGTGTTAGAACAACAATATATGCTCCTTATATATTGACTCTTGCTTATATATAAATGAAAAATGACACAGTAGGGAGTTTTTTTCCCTACTGTTTAGTGTCAAAAAAAAACAATATATGCTCCTGCTTTGTATGTGATTTGGCCATCACACTGAACTAGTAGGGAGTTTTTTCCCTACTGTTTAAGGTTGGCCAATGTTGTCAAAGAAAAAGAACTAGGCTAGGTAGCACAGGCATATGCCAGAATTTGGTAACCATCCAATCCAAACAATAAAAATAAGCTAGGCGAGTCAGCGATCGGCTTGTTATCAAACATACCATATGTTCTCCTGTGTAGCTTGTGCTGACCAATGGAGTCCAGCAGTCAGTTTGTTATGCTATCCAATTTTAAGCCGTTTTAATTGTGTATTACTATCATAATCAATTAAACATGACCAGTGACTCTGCAACTAGCTAGGCATGTGTTCGGTTCATTTATTCGTTTCGGCTTATTGCTAATGGTACCTCTGTTTCGGTTTATTGCTAATGGTACCCCTGTTTCGAGTATCTTAAAGTGGTTGTGCAAGAATGAACATCATCCTGTGGATCTTATGAGAGCTAAATTGTGATGTTGATTTCTGAGAAGCTGGGTGTTCAGTTCATTTATTCGGAGTGTAGAAATGTGATCTGCAGGTACATTGAGTGCCAATGTTTCGCCGGAAAGTCGATTAACTTCCTTTCCAGCGAATTTCGGCACTCCGAGCATGACCATTTTAGCAAAGGTCATGCCGAATTTTCACCGTGGATTTCCACCTAGTAGTGTTTTAGAACAAGTGCTATGTAACTACCTTCATAAGATCCTAGGCCGTTATAATTATGTTTAATTACTGCTCGTTTAATTGAGTACTTTTGATGCTACTCGGTTGTTTTAGCTAGTTTAATTATCGGCTATTTTAGCTACTTGGCTGGCTATTTAATTGATTACTTTTGATGCTACCGTATGCTAGTTTGTGCAGTGCTAGGTACATATAGCTAGCGATGTCGTCTTCTCGCAGACCCCAACGAAGACGTTGACGGGTCTTCTCGGCGGAAGTTGGATGAGCACTACGAGGCTCATGGTCTCGGATCGGTGATACGTCTCCGACGTATCGATAATTTCTTATGTTCTATGCCATATTATTGATGATACCTACATGTTTTATGCACACTTTATGTCATATTCGTGCATTTTCCGGAACTAACCTATTAACAAGATGCCGAAGTGCCAGTTCCTGTTTTCTGCTGTTTTTGGTTTCAGAAATCCTAGTAACGAAATATTCTCGAATTGGACGAAACGAAGACCCAGGGGCCTATTTTTCCACGGAGCTTCCGGAAGACCGAAGAACACACGAAGTGGGGCCACGAGGTGGCGACACCACAAGGCGGCGCGGCCCGGGGGGGCCGCGCCGCCCTATGGTGTGGCCCCTCGTCCGGCCCCCGACTCTGCCCTTCCGCCTACTTAAAGCCTCCGTCGCGAAACCCCGATGCGAAAAACCACGATACGGAAAACCTTGCCGAGACGCCTCCGCCGCCGATCCCATCTCGGGGGATTACGGAGATCTCCTCCGGCACCTGCCGGAGAGGGGATTCATCTCCCGGAGGACTCTACACCGCCATGGTCGCCTCCGGAGTGATGAGTGAGTAGTTCACCCCTGGACTATGGGTCCATAGCAGTAGCTAGATGGTTGTCTTCTCCTCATTGTGCTTCATTGTTGGATCTTGTGAGCTGCCTAACATGATCAAGATCATCTATCCGTAATTCTATATGTTGTGTTTGTCGGGATCCGATGGATAGAGAATACCATGTCATGTTAATTATCAAGTTATTATACATGTGTTGTTTATGATCTTGCATGCTCTCCGTTACTAGTAGAGGCTCTGGCCAAGTTTTTACTTTTAACTCCAAGAGGGAGTACTTATGCTCGATAGTGGGTTCATGCTGCATTGACACACGGGACAGTGATCAGAAAGTTCTAAGGTTGTGTTGTGCTGTTGCCACTAGGGATAAAACATTGGCGCTATGTCCGAGGATGTAGTTGCTGATTACATTACGCACCATACTTAATGCAATTGTCTGTTGCTTTGCAACTTAATACTGGAGGGGGTTCGGACGATAACCTGAAGGTGGACTTTTTAGGCATAGATGCAGTTGGATGGCGGTCTATGTACTTTGTCGTAATGCCCAATTAAATCTCACTATACTTATCATGTCATGTATGTGCATTGTTATGCCCTCTCTATTTGTCAATTGCCCGACTGTAATTTGTTCACCCAACATGCTTTTATCTTATGGGAGAGACACCTCTAGTGAGCTGTGGACCCCGGTCCATTCTTTAATACTGAAATACAAATCTGCTGCAATACTTGTTTTTACTATTTTCTCTGCAAACAATCATCTTCCACACAATACGGTTAATCCTTTGTTACAGCAAGCCGGTGAGATTGACAACCTCACTGTTTCGTTGGGGCAAAGTACTTTGGTTGTGTTGTGCGGGTTCCACGTTGGCGCCGGAATCTCCGGTGTTGCGCCGCACTACATCCCGCCGCCATCAACCTTCAACGTGCTTCTTGGCTCCTCCTGGTTCGATAAACCTTGGTTTCTTTCTGAGGGAAAACTTGCTGCTGTGCGCATCATACCTTCCTCTTGGGGTTGCCCAACGAACGTGTGAAATACACGCCATCAAGCATATTTTCTGGTGCCGTTGCCGGGGAGATCAAGACACGCTGCAAGGGGAGTCTCCACTTCCCAATCTCTTTACTTTGTTTTTGTCTTGCTTTATTTTATTTACTACTTTGTTTGCTGCATTATATCAAAACACAAAAAAAAATTAGTTGCTAGCTTTACTTTATTTGCTATCTTGTTTGCTATATCAAAAACACAAAAAAAATTAGTTTACTTGCATTTACTTTATCTAGTTTGTTTTATTTACTACTGCTAAAATGAGTAATCCTGAAGTTGAAGTTCGTTCATTTAAGCAACAAGGAGGAGAATGTTTAAAAGATGCTTGGTATAGAATTAGTGATGCTCATAATAGGTGCACTAAGAAACACTCCACTACTATCCTACTCGGGAATTTTTATGTTGGTATCTCTAGCTGGAATAGATATGTTCTTGATTGTCTCGCGGGGGGTAACTTCCTAGGTGCTCCCGCTTTAGAAGCTAGCTGCATCATTGAGAGTTTATTTGGAACACCACCTGTTAATGAAACTAAAATTAAAATCTCCCTTGAGGATGTTATGAAAAAATTGGAAACCATAGAGAAGAATTTTCCGAGTGTTGAAACTAAGTTGGAAATATTACTTGATAAAACTGATGAACTTGATAAATCCTTAGGAGGAATTGATGAAAGAATTAGTGTCCTAGGAACTTGTGTTGACCATGATAATCAAATTAATAGGATTGGCGAACTTGAAAAAGCTATGGGAACTTTGTGTTCAACCTTTTCATCTTTACCAGTTTAGAGAGAAAGCTTATGTGGGGAAGGAGCAAAAGTTTATGTATGCCTCTAAAGTGCCTAAACCAAAGAAATATTATTATAGGCCTAAAATTGACAAAGCCCCTAGTACCACTACAAATGTGGAAGCTTATGATATCAATGCTTCGTCTCTTGATGTTACTTGATATACACTTTCTGCGCCTAGCTGAAAGGCGTTAAAGAAAAGCGCTTATGGGAGACAACCCATGTTTTTACTACAGTATTTTTGTTTTATATTTGTGTCTTGGAAGTTGTTTACTACTGTAGCAACCTCTCCTTATCTTAGTTTTATGTTTTGTTGTGCCAAGTAAAGTCTTTGATAGAAAAGTAAGTACTAGATTTGGATTACTGCGCAGTTCCAGATTTCTTTGCTGTCACGAATCTGGGTCTATCTCCCTGTAGGTAGCTCAGAAAATTACGCCAATTTACGAGCATGATCCTCAGATATGTACGCAACTTTCATTCAATTTGAGCATTTTCGTTTGAGCAAGTCTGGTGGCCTAATAAAATCCATCTTTACGGACTGTTCTGTTTTGACAGATTCTGTCTTTTATTTCGCATTGCCTCTTTTGCTATGTTGGATGAATTTCTTTGATCCACTAATGTCCAGTAGCTTTATGCAATATCCAGAAGTGTTAAGAATGATTGTGTCACCTCTGAACATGTGAATTTTTATTATGCACTAACCCTCTAATGAGTTGTTTCGAGTTTGGTGTGGAGGAAGTTTTCAAGGGTCAAGAGAGGAGTATGATGCAATATGATCAAGGAGAGTGAAAGCTCTAAGCTTGGGGATGCCCCGGTGGTTCACCCCTGCATATATTAAGAAGACTCAAGCGTCTAAGCTTGGGGATGCCCAAGGCATCCCCTTCTTCATCGACAACATTATCGAGGTTCCTCCCCGAAACTATATTTTTATTCGGCCACATCTTATGTACTTTGCTTGGAGCGTCGGTTAGTTTTTGTTTTTTGTTTTGTTTGAATAAAATGGATCCTAGCATTCACTTTATGGGAGAGAGACACGCTCCGCTGTTGCATATGGACAAATATGTCCTTAGGCTCTACTCATAGTATTCATGGCGAAGTTTCATCTTCGTTAAATTGTTATATGGTTGGAATTGGAAAATGATACATGTAGTAACTCTAAAATGTCTTGGAAAATTTGATACTTGGCAATTGTTGTGCTCATGTTTAAGCTCTTGCATCATATACTTTGCACCCATTAATGAAGAAATACTTAGAGCTTGCTAATTTGGTTTGCATATTTGGTTTCTCTAGAGTCTAGATAACATCTAGTATTGAGTTTTGAACAACAAGGAAGACGGTATGGAGTCTTATAATGTTTACCATATGTCTTTTATGTGAGTTTTGCTGTACCGTTCATCCTTGTGTTTGTTTCAAATAACCTTGCTAGCCTAAACCTTGTATCGAGAGGGAATACTTCTCATGCATCCAAAATCCTTGAGCCAACCACTATGCCATTTGTGTCCACTATACCTACCTACTACATGGTATTTATCCGCCATTCCAAAGTAAATTGCTTGAGTGCTACCTTTAAAATTCCATCATTCACCTTTGCAATATATAGCTCATGGGACAAATAGCTTAAAAACTATTGTGGTATTGAATATGTACTTATGCACTTTATCTCTTATTAAGTTGCTTGTTGAGCGATAACCATGTTTCGGGGACGCCATCAACTATTCTTTGTTGGATATCATGTGAGTTGCTATGCATGTCCGTCTTGTCTGAAGCAAGAGAGATCTACCACCTTCATGGTTGGAGCATGCATATTGTTAGAGAAGAACTTTGGGCCGCTAACTAAAGCCATGATTCATGGTGGAAGTTTCAGTTTGGACACATATCCTCGATCTCATATGAGAATAATAATTGTTGCCACATGCTTATGCATTAAAGAGGAGTCCATTATCTCGTTGTCCATGTTGTCCCGTATGGATGTCTAAGTTGAGAATAATCAAAAGCGAGAAATCCGAAATGCGAGCTTTCTCCTTAGACCTTTGTACAGTGCGGCATGGAGGTACCCCATTGTGACACTTGGTCAAAACATGTGCATTGCAAAGATCCGGTAGTCCAAGTTAATTAGGACAAGGTGCGGGCACTATTAGTATACTATGCATGAGACTTGCAACTTGTAAGATATAACTTTCATAACTCATATGCTTTATTACTACCGTTGACAAAATTGTTTCATGTTTTCAAAATAAAAGCTCTAGCACAAATATAGCAATCGACGCTTTCCTCTTTGAAGGACCATTCTCTTTACTTTTATGTTGAGTCAGTTCACCTATTTCTCTCCACCTCAAGAAGCAAACACTTGTGTGAACCGTGCATTGATTCCTACATACTTGCATATTGTACTTGTTATATTACTCTATGTTGACTATTATCCATGAGATATACATGTTACAAGTTGAAAGCAACCGCTGAAACTTAATCTTCCTTTGTGTTGCTTCAATACCTTTACTTTGATTTATTGCTTTATGAGTTAACTCTTATGCAAGACTTATTAATACTTGTCTTGAAGTACTATTCATGAAAAGTCTTTGCTATATGATTCACCTGTTTACTCATGTCATCACCATTGTTTTGATCGCTGCATTCACTACATATGTTTACAAATAGTATGATCAAGGTTATGATGGCATATCACTTCGAAATTATCTTTGTTATCGTTTTGCACTGCTCGGGACGAGCAGAACTAAGCTTGGGGATGCTTGATACGTCTCCGACGTATCGATAATTTCTTATGTTCTATGCCATATTATTGATGATACCTACATGTTTTATGCACACTTTATGTCATATTCGTGCATTTTCCGGAACTAACCTATTAACAAGATGCCGAAGTGCCGGTTCTCGTTTTCTCGCTGTTTTTGGTTTCGAAATCCTAGTAACGAAATATTCTCGGAATTGGACGAAACGAAGACCCGGGGGCCTATTTTTCCACGGAGCTTCCAGAAGACCGAAGAACACACGAAGTGGGGCCACGAGGTGGCGACACCACAAGGCGGCGCGGCCCAGGGGGGGCCCGCGCCGCCCTATGGTGTGGCCCCCTCGTCTGGCCCCCGACTTTGCCCTTCCGCCTACTTAAAGCCTCCGTCGCGAAACCCCTGATGCGAAAAACCACGATACGGAAAACCTTACTGAGAAGCCGCCGCCGCCGATCCCATCTCGGGGGATTCTGGAGATCTCCTCCGGCACCCTGCCGGAGAGGGGATTCATCTCCCGGAGGACTCTACACCGCCATGGTCGCCTCCGGAGTGATGAGTGAGTAGTTCACCCCTGGACTGTGGGTCCATAGCAGTAGCTAGATGGTTGTCTTCTCCTCATTGTGCTTCATTGTTGGATCTTGTGAGCTGCCTAACATGATCAAGATCATCTATCCGTAATTCTATATGTTGTGTTTGTCGGGATCCGATGGATAGAGAATACCATGTCATGTTAATTATCAAGTTATTATACATGTGTTGTTTATGATCTTGCATGCTCTCCGTTACTAGTAGAGGCTCGGCCAAGTTTTTACTTTTAACTCCAAGAGGGAGTACTTATGCTCGATAGTGGGTTCATGCCCGCATTGACACTCGGGACGATGATGAGAAAGTTCTAAGGTTGTGTTGTGCTTGTTGCCACTAGGGATAAAACATTGGCGCTATGTCCGGGGATGTAGTTGCTGATTACATTACGCACCATACTTAATGCAATTGTCTGTTGCTTTGCAACTTAATACCGGAGGGGGTTCGGACGATAACCTGAAGGTGGACTTTTTAGGCATAGATGCAGTTGGATGGCGGTCTATGTACTTTGTCGTAATGCCCAATTAAATCTCACTATACTTATCATGTCATGTATGTGCATTGTTATGCCCTCTCTATTTGTCAATTGCCCGACTGTAATTTGTTCACCCAACATGCTTTTATCTTATGGGAGAGACACCTCTAGTGAACTGTGGACCCCGGTCCATTCTTTAATACTCGAAATACAAATCTGATGCAATACTTGTTTTTACTATTTTCTCTCGCAAACAATCATCTTCCACACAATACGGTTAATCCTTTGTTACAGACAAGCCGGTGAGATTGACAACCTCACTGTTTCGTTGGGGCAAAGTACTTTGGTTGTGTTGTGCAGGTTCCACGTTGGCGCCGGAATCTGTGGTGTTGCGCCGCACTACATCCCGCCGCCATCAACCTTCAACGTGCTTCTTGGCTCCTCCTGGTTCGATAAACCTTGGTTTCTTTCTGAGGGAAAACTTGCTGCTGTGCGCATCATACCTTCCTCTTGGGGTTGCCCAACGAACGTGTGAAATACACGCCATCAATCAGCTGGAGGAACTTCCAGGCAGCGATGACGAGTCCTCGGAGGAGGAGGATGCTGAGATGGACAACGATGGTGAGGATGAGAGGGCCGCTGCCGACGAGACCACCGACAGTGGCGTTGCCGGGGGTAGCTCGGATACTACTACCGAGGCCAAGAGGAAACGGAAGCAGCGGCGCCCAAACAGGGTCGGCACCACTCGCGACATAATCACCGCGGTGGACGCCAAGACCGGTCTTCCTACCGAGCCCAAGCACGTGGCGAAGGGGTACGGCCTCCAACCGGGAGCAATCCTTCGGGACGTCGTCGACGTCAACGAGACGAAACTCCGAACCAAGAAGAAGCAGCATCTCGCAGGCCCAACTCCTTGCGCGGCTGCACGCACGGTATGAGTTCCCTGTGGAATACAGGAACGAGGATCCCAAGGATAACATCGTGAACAGACGAGCCCTCTCTAAGTTCTCCAAGAACCTCAGCGGTTATAAAACCATGCCGAGGGGGATGCTTGGTGACAATGAGACTTGGGAAGAGATCCAGCGCCACTTCCCGCGGATGACGCCTGGAGCAGTATAATAAATTCTTGGAAAACGAGGAGCTCGAGTACACCAAACGACAATCGACCTGGGGGAAGGAGCTGGCGGATAAGAACATCGGTCACCACAATCTCGGTTGCCGTGGCTTCGAAGGCAAGCAACCGGTATGGGACAAGGAGGACCAGGCCTACATAAATGCTGGCCTCGAGCCCCCTTTTGCCAAGTACAAAGACCCACTCTTCAGGGCATATCTCAGGTCCCGATACCATCGAGAATTGGGTGGGAAACGTGTCACGAAACCTGATGTGGTGGTGGGAGTTGAGTTGGTCGCCGACGCGAAGGTGATGGCACTTGAGAAAGCAGTGGTAAGCAATTTACCAGCTTATTAATTTGATACTGCTCACCAAGTCCATTACATTCTAAAATTGTTCATGTTACTTCGGCGGTTGACGGAACAAGCAGCCGCCGAATCAGCCGGCTCCTCGTCCCGGACGTCGGCCGGCAAAGTCCCGTGGGACACGCCTTTTATCGTGGGTCTGAACACCGTGAAGGCGCGGCCGCTTTTGGACAAGCCCCACCGTGTCCCCGGCGCCGGAGGAGGTCGCAAGCTTGCCGACTATGGCTTGGACGTGCCCGCAAGCACTAGGGAGTCGCGGCAGGCGCAGAAGGACCGGGAGCACGAGGCTCTTCTGAAAAAGGTGGCCGACTTGGAAGCAACCATGGAGCAACGCGTCAGTGCCGAGGTTGCTAGCAAGGTCGATGACGCGCTGGCCAACAGGGTCAATGAAATCATCCCTGATCTTGTGCTGTCGATGAAGAATTACTTCGACGCCGGCGGTAAGGGACCGATGCCGGTTATCATCCTAGGCGCCAGCAACTCGGACAACCGGCCTCCAACTAGACACGCTCAATGCACACCCAACTTGGTGACTCCACCCGCCGGCAATGTCGGCGCTAGAGAGGATTCGCCGGACCTGGGGGGGCCCCAGTACTAGCCCCTCAGTCACCTGCACGCCTGGCCTCGGTCCTTCAACGCGAGCCGAGCTCGACGCCCTCACGGTAATTAATTTAGTCTCTCAAGCTCTACAAATTAGTTACTTTGTCGTCGCCCCTCTCTGACCTACACATGTTTTCACAGGCGAACGCGACTCCTTGCACCTTGCTACTGAATGTGGACAACAAGTTGAAGGCTGTAGCGAGCGGCAGTGTCATCCTGCCAACACAGCGGATTTTCCACTGCGTCAGGATGGATGATAGCTTGAGCCGGGTTCGCGTGAACCGGTCGTTACCGGGATGCCAAGACCTCCATCCTCCTTATCAACCCCCGGAAACGGAAACCCCGCTCACTCTCGGGGACCTCAAGAATCACATCCTTCTATGGCCGAAAGCCCTAATTCGGCTGAACACCGCCGCCTCAGGTTCGGAGGCAAGCTATGGCATGGTCACTCCTCGAGGATGCGACGGCTGCCCCGAGTCCTCCACCGGCTGGTGGTCCTTTTGGGCCCGATAGCCAGCCCGGCAGTCAGCCCGAGAGTCAACACGGAAACGCGTTGGACATCGATCAAGCTCCAATCGATACGTTCATCGCTGAGATGGAGGGCGACGGGGTTTCTCCTTACAAGCCACCCGCCGATCGTACGCTAAAGAAGAAGTTGTTCCTTTCACAAGAAACTCCCGAGCAGGAAGACACTACCGCCTTCACCGCTCCACCCCGAGTTGGGCTTACCCCGAGGACACTCCTTGGTGCGACCACGGAGGGTATGAAACAAAACGCCACTCCCAGGTTGCGGTAAGAAGAAGGCCGGGAAGCGGAAGAAGTCCGGAGATGTTGCCGCAAGCAAGAAAGTGGTTAATGACAAGTTGCCGACCCCGTGGAGGAAGATGCATCACATAGGCCAGCCTATGCTGCCGGCACACATTGTCCGGCAGGTGACGCCGGATATGAGGAGCTTGCATGATACTGTTCTAATGAAGGAGGACCTACTTCTTCGAGATAGAAATCCCTCGTACCCGGTTTTGACGGCGAAGGTGCCCACTGGCTTTGGCTTTGTCACCACATACCCTGCGGACTTGATGTTCATTCGATATGAAGACATCTTCAGGCTCTTGAACATGCAACAGCTCGACCGAAACTTGGTCCGCCTCCTATCGCTCAGCATGGCGCACGATATCGCCATGGAGAACACAGCGCACATCGCTATCATGGACCCCTTCTACATGACTCCAGCTGTCGTCCGGAACGAACAAGCGTTTCTAACGAAGTACATCAAGGATTTCTTGGTGTTAAACAAGGATAAGAAATGCTTTGTCATACCATATTTCCGCGAGTAAGTATTTGGTTACTAGAGTACCCTCTATTACATTCTTTCATGAATTTCCTTCATAGTTGATCGAGTATGATGGTTTATTTCCATTTTGCGCAGATTCAAGTACTGCACCCTCCTCCTCTTTTACCCGTATCATTCGGATGTCGGTTACCTCGACTCCGGGCTTGATCCGGACAAGGACTTCACCGACATTAAGTCTACACTTGATAAAGCCCTCAGCGGCTTCATAGCCGAGGTTGGCATCGACAAAATCAGGCATGAGAAGAAAGTGAAAGGTTGCTATGTGTGCAACCACATAACCAAGTTCCCCTGCCTCAAGAAATCGGCGCATGACAATGGGATGGAGGCCTGGTTTGCCATCCTACAGATGAGGTCGATTGTAAGGTCTCAGAACGATCTCTTGTTGCCATCCAGTCTTCAGCGGATGTCCGTGAACATGGAGGACACCACCGATGAAAACGTGAGAGCCGAGTTCCGTGCCATCCAGCGGACCATTTGCACAATACTGTGGAGGGATGTACTGCGGTAATGGTGGCTTGTTTCACTATGGTCCCGAACTTTCTAAGGCCGAGATAGAAGGCCGATTAGAAGATGGATATGACGATAGAACATTCAACACGCTCGAGGGCATCCGTCCCTTCCCGCCGAAGCCGACTTGACTCAAACACTTTTGTCCTTTGCAAATGTTAGTCATAAAATTACTTAAGTAATTTCCATGCTTTTTCTTTGCACTACTCTATGTTATATCTCTCTCTACTAATGTACTAACAACTTTCATTTCTTTTTTTCTGTGTTTGCATAGATGACGTACTATGTCGTCTACCACGGCAGGGTTCTCGGAGTCTACGAGGACTGGGAAGACCGTAGGAGGCAGGTCCACCGTTTCAGCGGCAACGGCTACAAGGGGTACACCACTTTGGAGGAGGCGGAAACTCGATACGCCAACTTTCGAGCGGGACGAGAGGAGGGAGATGTGGAGGACCCCTTTCATCGTGATGATGCTTGCCGCCACCGTCTCTCTAGTTTATTATGTCATTGTTGTTTAGCTAGGTCGTCGAGTGGACTTATATCTATTTGTGTATCTTGTGCTACTTCGAGTCGTGATGGTTGAACCATATGGTCGACACTTGTGTTATTGATGCATGCATGCATGTTGTGGACATTTCGGGACTTTCTAATGATGTGTATTGCCAATGATGTTTATCTTGCATCCGATGTATATCTTGCTTGTCATTCTTGTACTTGCCTGTATATTCTGTGTATATGCTATGAATTCGGTGTATATATTGTCTAATTCGAGTTTTATTTTTTGCTCCTGTTCATATTACTCGCTGGCGAAATGGGAAGGCGTCGGCGGTAAGGACCTGATGGTCTCGTCGGTATTACCGCAGGCGAAATAGGAAGCGCCGGCGGTGAGGACCTGATGCTCCTGTCGGTGTTATCGCTGGCGAAACGGGAAGCGCCGGCGGTAACATCCAAGCCCCGGCGAGATGCGAAGGCGCCGGCGGAACGCTTTCCCCGGCGAGTGTGTAAAACGCCGGCGGTAACGGCTACTTACCACCGGCGAATTGGAAGGCGCCGGCGATGAGGCATTACCACCGGCGAGGTGATCACCGGCGAATGCGAAGGCGCCGGCGGTAAGCCATTTTAGGACGCCGGCGGTAAGCCTTTTCCTAGTAGTGAAGGCCGTAATACGGGAGCTGGACGCTTCACGCCTCGGGCGCCCCCATCAACGGCGCCGGCGCCATCTACGCGCTCCGCATCTTATTCTGCTCCGCTTAGCAAACCGGTCTCTAATGTGTCCAACACAAAGAAGTCCGAATCTGCTGCAAGTACGAGTGGTTCTAGCATGTCTACTGCACACAACCACGATATGAATTGCCATACATGTGGTGACAAGGGTCACTTTAGGAGGGATTGTCCTAACCGCAAGGTCATGATTGTTAATGAGGACAATGAGTATGAGACTGGAGATGATGTTGATCCAAATGCTCCAGAAGATGATGATTATGACAGTGATGGTGTATATACTTATCCGTCTGAAGCTCGCACTATAGTTGTGTCTCAGCGTGCTCTTAATGTGTTGCCTAGTGCATCTACTCAGCGCTGCAATTTGTTCCAAACATAAGCTTTAGTTGGTCCTGACAAGGCTTGCAAGGTCATTATTGACGGCGGGAGTTGCCGCAATTTAGCAAGCAAGGAGTTGTGTACCAAGCTGAAGTTGAAGTATCTACCGCACCCGCATCCATACTATATTCAGTGGTTGAGCGACAATGGTGAGATGAAGGTAAACCACATGGTGCGTGTTGAATTTGCGATTGGACAGTATAAGGATTCCATTGATTTTGATGTGGTTCCTATGACGGTGTGTCACCTACTATTGGGTCGGCCTTGGCTCTATGACCATTCTGTGCAACACAATGGCCGTGCCAATACATATCACTTGGAGTTTAAGGGCAAGAAAATCAATCTACAGCCTATGTCACCACATCAAATTGTCAATGAATCTCGTCAGAAAGTTGAAGTAAACTTGGAGGATGCTTCTTTAGATAGGCGAGAGAATTGTAATGTCGTGAGTGATATAACGAAAAGTGATAGAGTGAATTCCTTAGTCTCATTAGCCACCAAAGAAGACATGAGAGAATTTAGTGAGGATCCTACAGCCATGCCTCTTGTGCTCTGGTACAGGGGTACGGTTTTGGTTTCTAACGACATGAACCCTCTTCCTCTTGGTGTTTCTAATGTTTTACAGGAATTCGGCGACGTGTTTCCGGAGGAGGTACCCGCAGGACTACCACCATTGCGAGGTATTGAGCATCAAATCGACTTGATCCCCGGAGCTTCGCTGCCCAATCAGGCACCATATAAAACGAACCCCGAAGAAACGAAGGAGATACAGAAGCAAGTACAAGCGCTACTCGACAAAGGTTATATCCGCATAAGCCTTAGTCCTTGTGCTGTTCCTGTTATTCTAGTTCCTAAAAAAGATGGTACATGGCTGTAACATCCCAAATTTCAAATAAATCAAGAAGAAGAATTTCACTTGTTCCAAAAATGAGAACCAACAAAAACTTTTATTAACTCATGTGCTATGCATAGTGCTCATGTCTAATTTTTGTGTGATTGCCATGGGTGTGTTTGCAACTCTTGCCAATATGATAAAACCCTAAACCCAACCTAATGGAAGCAAAAAGAAACAAAGAAGAAAAATAAGAAAAATACAAATCATCTCACATATGTGCTCATATCCATATTTGCAAAACCTTAACCTAGGCCAAATTGGCTTGTGCCAATGGTTGAATAATGTTTCTAAACACTTAATAACACCTTTGTAATCAAAGAAACTCAAATCAAATCAAAATAGAATTCAAAATGAGCTCACATGGTCAAAACTGTAATTTATATAAGGACACCTACTTTGAGCCTCTGTATTAAGAGATTTTTAAACCAAACAATCCCAACTCTTTGCACCTCATCCAAGACCTCATCAAGGTGAACAACTTTGGTCAAGACCATCCCTGCAAACTCCTTCTCAATTTCTTATTATCATCAAGCAAACTAGGAACATCAAATCAGATTGAAGATTGTGCCACTTTTGAAATTTCACAAACCAACTTCATTTTGCACCCCACCACCACCATTGTGTGCCAAATAATATATGAATCAACTCCACCAAAATCATTGCAAAATTCCAAAATTTACTTCTTCCGACCATTTGGTCGAGCACCTGGTGTGCATTGATCTGCCAACCCTAGACATGTAATTACCCAGCGGATTTTTGCCTAAACCATCGTGCCTAGGTCATCACAAACACTCTCCTTGAACCCCTGGACCGAAGCCAAGCCTCAGAGACCAAGTACATGCATGATCTCATGCAGGACAAGGCCATGCCGTGGCATGACATGCCCTCTCCATGCCACTCTCCTCTCTACTCACCTCCACCGTGCACCACCTTGTCCTCTGACCTCTACGCATCCTGCTGATCACGCTAGACACTTCACGTGGCCAGTAGACGCGCTGCACCGTGGGGAACACGCGCGCCTAGTGACGTCTAGCACGCGCCAGAGCATGGCCAGCCCTCGTCACGCTCGTCCTCCGATTGACCTCTCCTCGCCCCAGCAGCTCCACCACGTCACCCTCTACACGCTAGACATGCTCACCTGCCCGCGGGAACGCTGTAGACGACGCCACCATCGCCGACGTCCGCGGCAGTACCGTGAGCTCCTGTCAAGCTCACAAGCACGGCACGGCCTCGTTGTCAAGCTCATGAGCACCACACTGACAGCGCCAACACGCCTGTGTCATCGCCCAACCCCCTGCGCCCCTGTAGCGACGTCGCCATGGAAGACCTCATCTCTGCGCCGCGGCCTCGCCCAGCCGCTATAAAAGGAGGCCTTCCCCTCCCAATTCCTTCACACCACCTGCATTCTCTCCTCTCAGAACGTCTCCTCGACCATCTCCACCTCAACATTGTCCACTGTAGCTAGCCAATTTGACGCCGGAGCCCCGTGGATCCGCCGCAGAAGAAGAGGAAGATTGGAGCCACCCCCGACGATGCCGCTTGTACCTGGAGCCTCGCCGTCGTCCACAACGCCACCGCAGTACCTCGCCGACTAGCGCCGCACCGCCGGTGAGCCGCCAACCCTCCACCCTCGCCACGCCAGTAGTATCCTCTCGCCTGAGATGACGATGGCCGTGCGCCGTTCGATCCAATTCTAATCGTGCGCTCCAGAAAGAAACTTACCGGTTCGGCGTTTAAGTGACACTGACAGTGGAGCCCACTATCAGGCAGCCCACTCACGCGAGACGTGCAGCTGGGCCGGCCCAGTTCTTTTTCTCTCCGTGGCCCAATTTCGTTTCCCGTGCAAGCCCACTCGTTTGAATTCAAATGAAATCAATTTAGTCAAATTCAATACTGGTACTCTTTTCAAAATTGAATAGAATCAAATCTGCTGAGCCAAATTTGATGAACTTGATATTGTTGGAAAGCCTGTGAAATTATCTATCCAACCACATAAGTATCAACTTTATCTTTGTTGTAGAAATAATGTAGTAAAAATAACAAGGCATGGCCTTTTCAAACTTCAAACTTTATTTAAATATCAACCATAAGTGATTTTGAGTTGATTCCAACTCTCATAAATCACATTTCACATACTCTACATGTTTATGTAAAAAGATAACATAGTTGTTTGCATGATCATGGGCTAGAGCAAAATAATGGCTATGTGGCTATTTCTAGCCCATTTAAAATTATCCAAAAGTATTTCTTAAATAGTATGAGAGGTTCCCTCTCATCTAAATCATGGTCCTAAGCAATTCAATATGAAGTGTTGACTTTGGTCTATAGCATCTCATAGTGAATTACTTAGAGACATTAAATTGTTGCAATAGTAGGGTTTAAATTGCATGAGGTTTAGTACCTCATTTAAATCCTTTCTCTCAAATGATAAGAGTGAAGTGTTGACCTTGGTCAACATAATCTCACACTTAGTATTGGAGGAAATTATTTCTCCAAAGAACTAAATGGAAACCCTAATAAATACTTTCAATGAGAGGAAATTATTTTTCTTTAACAAGAACACAAAGTCAACCAACATGTTAATAATGTTGTGATACTTGAATAGCTTCTGTGAACCACTTGTGTGATTAGTCTAGCCCTTAAGATTTTTTTGGTGATTGTATACTTCGTATTCGTTTATAGACGCTAGTACCAAGGAATACCAGTAGGAGGAGGTCTACTATCAGGAAGAAGAAAGCTTTGACCACTGTACCAACCAAGGCAAGCTATACTCTTGCAAGTTACCCTAGTGCAAGCTCAACTTGAGCAAGGCACTATCACCATATTACTTTGTGTTTTACTTTACAAGTCCCAGTTTTTATCTCTCAAAGCTTTTACTTTGATTTCCAAGTCTTACTTTTATAGTTAACTTGAGTCTAGATAAGGTAGTGCAAGAATATCAAAGTTAGCCTAGAAAGCTACAAGCTTGTTAGCACCCCTCATGACTAGTTGCTAGTGCTAAACTAAAAGTGACTACTCTAGCTGGGAACATGTGAATCTTTTGAATTTTGAAAACCTTGGAATGATGAGTCATTCTATTGAGAGATTTTGAAGGTGAAACTGACTTGAATGAAATGGTGATTTTGATAAAAACTGATGATTGGGTTTGGATGCGATACCATTCCAATTCTTGAGTACCCCCACAATACCTGATTATGGGTAAGGCTTTAGCTGGAAATTTATGTGTCTTAGTATGGGTTCCCTCTGAACAAGCGTCATAGAGGTTATGCCAAGGCTGCCTCCGTTGAAAGTGAGATGACGTGAAAAGAGTTGAATGCCCTATCCAAGCCCTGTGCAGTTCCCAGGATAGCAGCTGGTTATCACTGGGAGGCCAAACTCATGGGGGGAGGTGCCTATACTAGGATGTGTAAGTGAAAGGTTAATGGTTGATGATCCGCATACTGAGTTATGATTATTCAGGGTTATCCCAGACGGATGTAATCAAATGTTGTGGCACCAGTGTGCAACCTCTGCAGAGTGTAAACCTATTCGAATAGACGCATCCGCGGTCATGGACAGTTGGAAAGGCCATACTATTCCGTCATCAGAACTTTCCCAAAAAGTGACTTATGAATTGAACTTGAAAGGTGACTTTGATTTTTGAATCACAACAGAGTTGTGGGAATGACACTAATGTTCCCACTTGAGTTAAGTTAGGCAACTAAAGAGTCTTTGTTTACTAAATGCTTATGAACTAAAACTGCCTTTACGCAAATAAACTTAGAGCTCCTGATCTTTAAACTCCCTCCTTTTTCAATAACACTCTCCATTCCGCGGGAAGGAATATGTGTTGGCGAATTCTAAGAGAAATCTTCCTTAACTATCCTCTTCTGTCCCGAATTAACCCGGTAGAAACAAATGTTGTTAACAGAGTAGGAAGGACTATCTTCTGTCTAATATAGGTCTGTCGGCTTTGTCCTCCCCGATTCAATTATTTAAGGAACCCTCTCACTAAAACTGGTAGTACTTACACTAGTATTAGTTTGTGAGTACTTGAAAGTACTCACGGCTGTGTCCCTGGCTATTCAAACGGCCAGACTATGAAGAGGAGCAACAGTATCTGGATGACGGACAATAGGACGTCTACGATAACTAGGATTGTCTTCTAACGTCAAGCGTTGCCTGTGGATTGGATGGACTTCTACAACTTCGCTTCTGCTATGTGTTATGTATTGATCCTTAGATCAAGTGTTGTAATGAGACTGGATTACGAGATCCTTTTTGTTGTAAGACTATTATGGTGTTGTAATGAATGATGACTCTATGATATTCAACTGTTATGTCTCGCAAAAACAATCTTCCTGGGATTGCGATGTATGGCATAATAGGCATCTGTACTTAAAAATCTGGGTGTTGACAAGTTGGTATCAGAGCCATTGTTTGACCTTAGGAGACCATAGTTAGAATGGACGTCTGAAAAACTTAGTTTCAAAAACCAATGAAGTGAATATTTGCGAAAAAGTTATTCACACTCTTACCCTTGAGACCTTTTCCAAAAGATGAAATTCATGCTTCACTTTGAAATTCTACATAAAATTTTGATACACTTGCACTTCTCTAACTTACTCATCCAATTCACTTACAGATGGAGCCACTCAACCAGACCAAGTTTTACCAGCTGGGCAATGGCGGTAGCTTGATTTTCGAGAGGGACTTGGATGCTTTGTCTGAGCATCTCGGGCGCCCACACCCAGAGTTCTTTGGAACTCAAGTCAATGACCAGCCCGGAGGGGAACTATAGTGGGTTATCGTTGCGGATCTGAGAGGCAAGATGGAGCCTCCCATGTCCGAGAGGATCCACTTCTCCATCCGAGAAAGCAACTGGCTGGACGGACTCGCTCGTGCTTTGCAGGAAGCACTTGCCCGTATGTGCGGGCAGAATGTGATTGGGATCCAAGAGACTCGCTTCGCTCACTTTGCGAGGCATGACTCCATTGGAGCACCCATGGACCTGCAGTCACACCCCGAGCTGAAGCATCACGTGGAGCACCTGGACTATATGTTGCACGAGACCCAGAAGGAGCTGGACAACTCCCGCATCTACGCCAACCAGACTCACCTCCACCTGTCTCAGCAGACGGAGACCATCAAGATGCTTGCCAAGGATCGCAAGACACTCCGCCAGCAGCGAGCCAAAAGGACTCCACCATCGCTCGCCTTCGCGCGAAGATAGCATCCTTGGAGGCGACTGTTCAGGCTCAGGAGACTCAGCTGAGGGAAATGGAGGAAGAAGGTGAAGACAATCAGGGAGGAGCAGCCTTCCTGAGTGATGATGATGACTTCGAAGAAGATGAGAACACTGATGTGGAAGACTATGAGTTCATGGAGGCCGGAGAAGATGACTACATCCCGATAGATGTAGATGATGAGTAGTTTCACTTGTTCACTTGCGTAGGTGTGAGTTTGTATCAGGATCCCTTGTATCGTAGCATGGAGAAATGGTTCTTAAAACCATTAATGTGTTAGCTTGTAATGTGTGTTGTTTGAAATGAATGAAAGTGTTGTTTGTTTTCAACATAACAAGTACTCAAGTTTTAAACTTCTAACTTACCCCAAAACAAGCCATAGAAAAATACCCTCTCATCTCATAATCTATCTCAATGTTCAGATGGCCCCTCCAACCCGCAACACCAATCAGGATGCTATGATGCAAATGCTGCAGATGATGATGGCAGATAGAGAGGCTGAAAGAGCTGAAAGACAAGCCAATATTGCAGCACTGCAACAGATTGCTAACAACAACCAAGGCCATGGAAACCATGACCACCCTGGGTCAAAGCTGAAGAACTTTCAGAACACCAACCCTCCTATGTTCAACAAAACCGAAGAGCCACTTGATGCCGATGACTGGCTCCAGACAATGGAGAATAACCTAGAGGTTGCGGGAGTAGAAGCCGCAGAGAAAGTCCTGTTCACCACCCATTACCTACCAGGACCTGCTAGAGCCTGGTGGACAAGCGCCCGTGATAACCCACAAGTATAGGGGATCACAACAGTCTTCGAGGGAAGTAAAACCCAAATTTATTGATTCGACACAAGGGGAAGCAAAGAATACTTATAAGCCTTAACAACTGAGTTGTCAATTCAGCTGCACTCGGAAAAGCACTAGTAACAGGGGTGATGTGAAAGCAGCGATAATATGAGAGCAATAGTAACAGGTAACACGGCAGCGATAAGCGAGTAACACAGAGGTGATGGCACCAGAAAATAGTTGATACTACTTCTAATGACATATAGGACCGAGTGAATATTTGATGATGAAAGATGGACCGGGATTCCCAGCTATCTACACTAGTGGTAACTCTCCAATAACAAGTGTTGGGTGAACAAATTACAGTTGGGCAATTGATAGGATTGAAATAGCATTAAGACAGAACATCAAGTTTACTAATCATGTAGGCATGTTTTCCATATATAGTCATACGTGCTCGCTATGAGAAACTTGTATAACATCTTTTGTCCTACCAGCCGGTGGCAGCTGGGCCTCAAGGGAATCTACTGGTAATTAAGGTACTCCTTTTAATAGAGCACCGGAGCAAAGCATTAACACTTGGTGAAAACATGTGATCCTCATATCTAATCCATCCCCTCCAGTTATCCCAGTTGTTGTCACTCTGGGGCCTCGGGTTCCGGACATAGACATGTGCAACCAACTTGTAGATACAATCTAAGCAATAAGTATAGAGCTTAAATCTAAGATCATGCCACTTGTGCACTAGTGACAAGCATTAAACACAACAAGATTGCAGCAACAATAACTTCACAAACTTTATAGA
Organism: Lolium rigidum; assembly: GCF_022539505.1. Lineage (NCBI taxonomy): Eukaryota > Viridiplantae > Streptophyta > Magnoliopsida > Poales > Poaceae > Lolium > Lolium rigidum. The sequence continues at coordinate 356,701,668 of NC_061514.1, forward strand.
TAGACTGATCGTAATGTAACAATTCATCGGATCCCAACAAACATAACACCGATTACATCAGATGGATCTCAATCATGTAAGGCAGCTCATAAGATCATTGTATTGAAGTACATGGGAGAGAGTACCAACTAGCTACTGCTAGAACCCGTAGTCCATGGGGGAACTACTCACGGAGCATCATGGAGGCGGTGGCGTCGATGGAGAAGGCTTCCGGGGGCACTTCCCCGTCCTGGCGGCGTGCAGGAACAGAGATTCTGTCCCCCGAAACGGAGTTTCGCGATGGCGGCGGCGCCCCTGTAGTCTTTCTGGAATATGATTGATTGATATAGGGTTTTCGCGTCGCGAGGAATTTATAGGTGGAAGGGCGGCGTCGGAGGGGTCTCGAGGGGCCCACCCCATACCTGGGCGCGCCCCCCTCCTTGGCCGCGCCGCCAGGTGGTGTGGGCCCCCCTGGCCCTTCTCCGTCTCTCCTTCGGTGTTCTGGGTCCGTCCCGGTGAAATAGGAGGTTTGGCTTTTGTTTCGTCGAATTCCGAGAATATTGCCCGAACAGCTTTTCTGGAACCAAAAACAGTAGAAAACAGGAACTGGCACCTTGGCATCTCGTTAATAGGTTAGTGCCGGAAAATGCATGAAATCATTATAAAGTGTGAGCAAAACATGTAGGTATTGTCATAAAACTAGCATGGAACATCAGAAATTATAGATACGTTCGAGACGTATCAAGCATCCCCAAGCTTAGTTCCTGCTCGCCCTCGAGTAGGTAAACGATAAAAAGAATAATTTCCGAAGTGACATGCTACTAACATAATCTTGATCATACTATTGTAAAGCATATGAGATGAATGAAGTGAATCAAGGCAATGGTCTATAGTTTGCTAACAAATAGATAACATATAGCAAAAACTCTTCATGAATAGTACTTTCAAAACAAGCATCAAAAAGTCTTGCATAAGAGTTAACTCATAAAGCAATAAATTCTTAATAAGAGGTTCTGAAACAACACAAAGGAAGATTTAAGTTTCAGCAATTGCTTTCAACTTTCAACATGCATATATCATGGATAATTGTCAATACAAAGTAATATGATGAATGCAAATAAGCAAGCATGTAAGAATCAATGCACAGTTGACACAAGTGTTTGCTTCTAAGATAGAAAGGAGTAGGTAAACTGACTCAACATAAAGTAAAAGAAAGGCCCTTCGCAGAGGGAAGCAGGGATTAAATCATGTGCTAGAGCTTTTTAAGTTTTGAAATCATATAGAGAGCATACAAATAAAGTTTTGAGAGGTGTTTGTTGTTCTCAACGAATGGTAGTGGGCACTCTAACCCCCTTGTCAAACGAGACTTTCAAAGAGCGGCTCCCATGAAGGACGTTATCTCTACCAGCAAGGTAGATCATCCCTCTTCTCTTTTGTTTACACATGTATTTTAGTTTTATTTATAGATGACACTCCTCCCAACCTTTTGCTTTCACAAGCCATGGCTAACCGAATCCTCGGGTGCCTTCCAACATTTCACATACCATGAAGGAGTGTCTATTTGCAAAATTAAGTTGCTTAACGATGAATCAGGGCAAAACATGTGAAGAGAATTATTAGTGAAGGTTAATTAATTGGGGCTGGGAACCCCATTGCCAGCTCTTTTTGCAAAATTATTGGATAAGCGGATGAGCCACTAGTCCATTGAAAGCCCAACAAGATTGAAAGATAAAACACCACATACTTCCTCATGAGCTATAAAACATTGACACAAATAAGGAGATAATAACTTTTGAATTGTTTAAAGGTAGCACATTAAGTATTTACTTGGAATGGCAGAAAAATACCACATAGTAGGTAGTTATGGTGGACACAAATGGCATAGGTTTTGGTTCAAGGTTTTGGATGCACGAGAAGCATTCCCTCTCAGTACAAGGCTTTGGCTAGCAAGGTTGTTTGAAGCAAACACAAGTATGAACCGGTACAGCAAAACTTACATACGAACATATTGCAAGCATTATAAAACTCTACACTGTCTTCCATGTTGCTCAAACACTTTTACCAGAAAATATCTAGACCTTAGAGAGACCAATCATGCAAACCAAATTTCAACAAGCTCTACGGTAGTTCTCCACTAATAGGTTTAAACTACATGATGCAAGAGCTTAATCATGATCTACTTGAGAGCTCAAAACAATTGCCAAGTATCGAATTATTCAAGACAATATGAAGCATTTTCTGTTTCCAACCAAATAACAATAAGTGCTTGCAGACTTTCAGCTTTCGCCATGAATATTAAAGTAAATTAAGAACACAAGTGTTCAAATGAAAAAGCGGAGCGTGTCTCTCTCCCACACAAGGATTGCTAGGATCCGAATTTATTCAAACACAAACAAAAATAAAAACACACAGACGCTCCAAGTAAAGTGCATAAGATGTGATGGAATAAAAATATAGTTTCACTAGAGATGACCTGATAAGTTGCTGATGAAGAAGGGGATGCCTTGGGCATCCCCAAGCTTAGACGCTTGAGTCTTCTTGAAATATGCAGGGATGAACCACGGGGGCATCCCCAAGCTTAGGCTCTTCACTCTTCTTGATCACATTATATCACCCTTCTCTCTTGACCCTTGAAAACTTCTGCCACACCAAACTTCTCATAAACTTCATTAGAGGGGTTAGTACTCAAAAAACTTTAATCCACTTTAGTCCTGTAGTGACACATTGCAAGAACTCAATAAATATTAGCTACAGCTCTCCACGTCTAGAAAGCCTTACTTAAAGTCCACAAGAGACAATGCAAAAACGAGACGAATCTGTCAAAACAGAACAGCCAGTAAACACGAATTTTTTAGAGGTACTTCCGTTACTAAAATCAGATAACTCAAAACTAATGAAAGTTGCGTACATATCTGAGGAACACGCATGAAATTTTGCAGAATTTTTAGAGTCTCCTACAGAGAGATCTACTCAAATTCGTGACAGCTAAAAATCTGTTTCTGCGCAGAAATCCAAATCTAGTATCAACTTTATGTTAGAGACTCTACTTGGCACAACAATGCAATAAAGTAGAGATAAGGAGAGGTTGCTACAGTAGTAACAACTTCCAAGACACAACAAAACAGTAGCAAAATAAAAACATGGGTTATCTCCCAAGAAGTGCTTTCTTTATAGCCATTAAGATGGGCTCAGTAATTTTAATGATGCTCACATAAGTTATAAGAGTTGAAGCAAAAGAGAGCATCAAGAAGCAAATTCAAAACACATTTAATTCTAACCCACATCCTATGCATAGGAATCTTGTACACAAATAAATTCATGAAGAACAAAGTGACAAGCATAGGAAGATAAAACAAGAGTAACTTCAGAATTTTCAGCATGTAGAGAGGTGTTTTAGTACCATGAAAATTTCTACAACCATATTTTCCTCTCTCATAATAATTTCCAGTAGCATCATGAACAAACTCAACAATATAACTATCACATACAGCATGCTTTCCATGATCTACAAACACATAATTTTTATCAAGCTAAAAAATAATAGGATCAAAACTTTCAAAACCACTTTTATCAATAATATAACAAGATGATTGATCAATCTCAAAAGATATGGGACTCCTAGATAAAGTCAAGACCTCTCCAATCCCATTTTCATTAGTAGTACAATTAATAGTATCAAGTAACATAGGACCATCATCTAGAGATTTATCATAAACATTTGCCAAGCAAAACTCTTTAGTACCATGCATTTCGACATCAGGCACAAACAAAGAATTATCATAAAATTTATCAAAATAGCATGGATTATCATGAATAACAGTAGCATAATTATTCTCACAAGTTTTACTCACAGGGAATATTTCAAGAGAATCCACAGGAACATAACATTCATCCTCTTTTGGTAAGCATGGAGGACAATCAAATAGTGTAAGAGATAAAGAGTTACTCTCGTTAGAAGGTTGGCATGGGTAGCTAATCCATTCTTCCTCCTTTTGTTCATCACTCTCCTCCTCTTTTTCATCCAATGAGCTTTCAGGTTCATCAATTTCTTCTTTCACAGGGTTCCTGCAAATTGTGAGTGCATTCTTGTGCATGAATGAGTCTCTCTTTATAATCAATGATATAAGGATTATTGTTGTAACTTTCTATGCAAAAATTAAGGATAGAAGAGACATAATCTTTAAGGTCCTTACAAGCAACACAGGTTTCATAATTTTTAGACATGAAGGATTCTATTTCAGAAGCTCCCATAAATAAAACAAATTGTTCTACTTCTTCGAACCCAAGATGAATATAGTTATTCCACTGATAGTTCATAATTAAAACTTCTTCACTAAAGCCACATTGGAATTTAAGATGTTTAGTATCCTGTTTAGAGCAATAGTTATATCATGGCGTTTAAGCAAGATTTTAGCAATTGTATTCAATTTTTCTATCATAGCACTCATGACCTTACCCTTTCTTGATTCTCTATAATTCATATATAATTCAATAAGCTCCAAATAGGTTGTGGTTTCTTCCATAACAACAGTTTTTAATTTTTCGGTTTTTCAAATTTTTATGGATTTTCGGGTATATAAGAAAAATAAAACAAGACAAAAACAAACTAGACAAAAGTAAACTAGCAAAATAATACTAGACAAAAATAAACTAAGCACAAATAAACTAGACAAAAGTAAACTAGCAAAACAAAATAAAATAAAAACAGAGAGAGAGGTAGAGTGTACTCCCCAGGTGAACTTATGAGTAGAGCTATGCCTCCCCGGCAACGGCACCAGAAAATAGTTTTGATAACCCACAAGTATAGGGGATCGCAACAGCCTTCGAGGGAAGTAAAACCCAAATTTATTTATTCGACACAAGGGGAAGCAAAGAATACTTAGCCTTAACAACTGAGTTGTCAATTCAGCTGCACCTGGAAAAGCACTAGTAACAGGGGTGATGTGAAAGCAGCAGTAATATGAGAGAAATAGTAACAGTAACACAACAGCAGTAGCAGTAACACAGAGGTGATGGCACCAGAAAATAGTTGATACTACTTCTAATGACATATAGGACCGAGTGAATATTTGATGATGAAAGATGGACCGGGGTTCCCAGCTATCTACACTAGTGATAACTCTCCAATAACAAGTGTTGGGTGAACAAATTACAGTTGGGCAATTGATAGGATAGAAATAGCATTAAGACAGAACATCAAGTTTACTAATCATGTAGGCATGTTTTCCATATATAGTCATACGTGCTCGCAATGAGAAACTTGTATAACATCTTTTGTCCTACCAGCCGGTGGCAGCCGGGCCTCAAGGGAATCTACTGGTAATTAAGGTACTCCTTTTAATAGAGCACCGGAGCAAAGCATTAACACTTGGTGAAAACATGTGATCCTCATATCTAAGCCATCCCCTCCAGTTATCCCAGTTGCTGTCACTCTGGGGCCTCGGGTTCCGGACATAGACATGTGCAAACAACTTGTAGATACAATCTAAGCAATAAGTATAGAGCTTAAATCTAAGATCATGCCACTCGTGCACTAGTGACAAGCATTAAACACAACAAGATTGCAGCAACAATAACTTCACAAACTTTATAGATAGACTGATCATAATGTAACAATTCATCGGATCCCAACAAACACAATGATGTCTACGCACGCTTCTATTCCTGTAGACAGTGTTGGGCCTCCAAGAGCAGAGGTTTGTAGAACAGCAGCAAGTTTCCCTTAAGTGAATCACCCAAGGTTTATCGAACTCAGGGAGGTAGAGGTCAAAGATATCTCTCTCAAGCAACCCTGCAATTACGATACAAGAAGTCTCTTGTGTCCCCAACACACCTAATACACTTGTCAGATGTATAGGTGCACTAGTTCGGCGAAGAGATAGTAAAATGCAAGTGATATGGATGTATATGAGCGGTAATAACAATCTGAATAAAATATGGCAGCAAGTAAACATGCAGTAGAACAAGTAAATAAACGGAGTTTCGATGCTTGGAAACAAGGCCTAGGGATCATACTTTCACTAGTGGACACTCTCAACATTGATCACATAACTGAATAAACAAATACTACTTTCTCTACACTCTCTTGTTGGATGACAAACACCATTCGTTGTGTAGGGCTACAAGAGCTCCCTCAAGCCGGAGTTAACAAGCTCCACAACATTCGGTGTTCATATTTAAGTAACCTTAGAGTGCATGATAGACCATTGCAATTTAGACCGAGTACTAACATAGCATACACACTGTCAACAATAGCTATGAAAGGGAGAATAGATCGCATCAATACTATCATAGTAATAGTTAACTTCATAATCTACAAGAGATCACAATCATAGCTTATACCAAGTACTACATGATGCACACACTATCAACATTACATCATGAAGGAGGAATAGACTACTTTAATAACATCACTAGAGTAGCACATAGATGATATTCAACTAGATCACAAAGCTCATGATCGATCACATAAAGATCACATGGGAGAGAGAGATGAACCACATAGCTACGGTACAACCCTTAGCCTCGGGGGAGAACTACTCCCTCCTCATCATGGGAGACATCAGCGTTGATGAAGATGGCGGTGGTGTCGATGGAGATGCCTTCCGGGGGCAATTCCCCGTCCCGGCGGCGTGCCGGAACAGAGACTTCTGTCCCCCGAATCTTGGCTTCGCGATGGCGGCGGCTCTGGAAGGTTTTCCGTATCGTGGCTCTCGGTACTGGGGTTTCGCGACGAAGGCTTTAAGTAGGCGGAAGGGCGGAGTCGGAGGGCTGACGGGGGCCCCACACCATAGGGTGGCGCGGGGCCCACCCTGGCCGCGCGGCCCTGTGGGTTCGGCGCCCCGTCGCCCCACTTCGTTTCCCTTTCGGTCTTCTGGAAGCTTCGTGGAAAAATAAGACCCTGGGCGTTGATTTCGTCCAATTCCGAGAATATTTCCTTTGTAGGATTTCTGAAACCAAAAACAGCGAGAAAACAAGCAATCGGCTCTTCGGCATCTCGTCAATAGGTTAGTGCAGGAAAATGCATAATAATGACATAAAGTGTGTATAAAACATGTGAGTATCATCATAAAAGTAGCATGGAACATAAGAAATTATAGATACGTTTGAGACGTGTCAAGTATCCCCATGCTTAGTTCCTACTCGCCCTCGAGTAGGTAAACGATAACAAGGATAATTTCTGAAGTGACATGCTATCATAATATTGATCAATACTATTGTAAAGCATATGAGATGAATGCAGCGATTCGAAGCAATGGTAAAGACAATGAATAAACAATTGAATCATATAGCAAAGACTCTTCATGAATAATACTTTCAAGACAAGCATCAATAAGACTTGCATAAGAGTTACTCATAAAGCAATAGATTCTTAGTAGAAAGCTTTGAAACAACACAAAGGAAGATATAAGTTTCAGCGGTTGCTTTCAACTTCAACATATTTATCTCATGGATAATTGTCAACACAAAGTAATATAACAAGTGCAATAAGTAATCATGTAAGAATCAATGCACACGGTTGATACAAGTGTTTGCTTCTAAGATAGAAAGAAGTAGGTAAACTGACTCAACAATATAGTAGAAGATAGGCCCTTCGCAGAGGGAAGCATGGATTACTATTTTTGTGCTAGAGCTTTTCATTTTGAAAACATAGAAACAATTTTGTCAACGGTAGTAATAAATCATATGTGTTATGTATAAGATATCCTATAAGTTGCAAGCCTCATGCATAGATTACCAATAGTGCCCGCACCTTGTCCTAATTAGCTTGGATTAACACGGATTATCATTGCATAGCATATGTTTCAACCAAGTGTCACAAAGGGATACCTCTATGCCGCCTGTACAAAGGTCTGAGGAGAAAGATCGCATTTGATTTCTCGTTTTTGATTATTCTCAACTTAGACATCCATACCGGGACAACATAGACAACAGATAATGGACTCCTCTTTAATGCATAAGCATTCAACAACTGATAATATTCTCATAAGAGATTGAGGATTGATTGTCCAAACTGAAACTTCCACCATGATTCATGGCTTTAGTTAGCGGCCCAATGTTCTTCTCTAACAATATGCATACTCAAACCATTTGATCATGAAAATCGCCCTTACTCCTGACAAGACGAACATGCATAGCAACTCACATGATATTCAACAAAGGTAATAGTTGATGGCGTCCCCAGAAACATGGTTACCGCTCAACAAGCAACTTATTAAGAAATAAGATACATAAGTACATATTCTTCACCACAATAGTTTTAAAGGCTATTTTCCCATGAGCTATATATTGCAAAGACAGAGGATAGAATTTTTAAGGTAGCACTCAAGTAATTTACTTTGGAATGGCAGAGAAATACCATGTAGTAGGTAGGTATGGTGGACACAAATGACATAGTTTTTGGCTCAAGGATTTGGATGCACGAGAAGAATTCCTCTCAATACAAGGCTAGGCTAGCAAGGTTGTTTGAAGCAAACTCAAGTATAAAACGGTACAGCAAAACTTACATATGAACATATTGCAAGCATTATAAGACTTTACATCGTCTCCTTGTTGTTCAAACACCTTAACCAGAAAATATCTAGACTCTAGAGACCAATCATGCAAACCAAATTTTAACAAGCTCTATGTAGTTCTTCATTAATAGGTGCAAAGTACATGATGAAAAAGCTTAAACATGATCTATATGAGCACAAAAATTGCCAAGTATCAGATTATTCAAGACATTATACCAATTACCACATGCAGCATTTTCTGTTTCCAACCATATAACAATGAACGAAGCAGTTTCAACCTTCGCCATGAACATTAAGAGTAAAGTTAAGAACATATGTGTTCATACGAAACAGCGGAGCATGTCTCTCTCCCAAACAAAGAATGCTAGGATTCGATTTTATTCAAACAAAACAAAAATAAAAACATACAGACGCTCCAAGTAAAGCACATAACATGTGACGGAATAAAAATATAGTTTCACTAGAGGTGACCTGATAAGTTGTCGATGAAGAAGGGATGCCTTGGGCATCCCCAAGCTTAGATGCTTGAGTCTTCTTAAAATATGCAGGGATGAACCACGGGGGCATCCCCAAGCTCTCTTGATCATATTGTATCATCCTCCTCTCTTGACCCTTGAAAACTTCCTCCACACCAAACTCAAAACAAACTCATTAGAGGGTTAGTGCATAATAGAAAATTCATATATTCAGAGGTGACATAATCATTCTTAACACTTCTGGACATTGCACAAAGCTACTGAAAGTTAATGGAACAAAGAAATCCATCAAACATAGCAAAACAGGCAATGCGAAATAGAAGGCAGAATCTGTCAAAACAGAACAGTCCGTAAAGACGAATTTTTCAGGGGCACTTAACTTGCTCAGATGAAAATGCTCAAATTGAATGAAAGTTGCGTACATATCTGAGGATCACGCAAGTAAATTGGCAGATTTTTCTGAGTTATCTACAGAAGGGGCTGCTCAAATTCGTGACAGTAAGAAATCTGTTTTTGCGTAGTAATCCAAATATAGTATTGACTTTACTATCAAAGACTTTACTTGGCACAACAATGTAATAAAATAAATATAAGGAGATGTTGCTACAGTAGTAACAACTTCCAAGACACAACAAAACAGTAGCAAAATAAAACATGGGTTATCTCCCAAGAAGTGCTTTCTTTATAGCCATTAAGATGGGCTCAACAATTTTAATGATGCACTCGCAAGAAATAAGAGTTGAAGCAAAAGAGAGCATCAAAAAGCAAGTATGAACAAAATTTAAGTCTAACCCACTTCCTATGAAAAGGAATCTTGTAAATAAACAAGTCATGTAAGCATAATGCAATAAGCATAGGAAGGCAACACAAGCGCAACTTCAAGATTCTCAACATAAAGAGGGGAAACTTAATATTATTAAGATGCATATAACCATGTTTCCCTCTCTCATAATAACTTTCAGTGGCATCATGAACAAACTCAACAATATAACTATCACATAAAGCATTCTTATCATGAGTCTCATGCATAAAATAATTACTACTCCCAACATAAGCATAGTCATTCTTATTAATTGTAGTGGGAGCAAATTCAACAAAGTAGCTATCATTATCACCATAATCATCAAATATAGGAGGCATAGTATAATCATAATTAATTTTCTCCTCAATAGTAGGTGGATGATAGTCATCATTGTAATCATCATATATACGAGGTAAAGTATCATCAAAGTAAATTTTCTCCTCCATGCTTGGGGGACTAAAAATATCATGCTGATCAAAACCAGCTTACCCAAGCTTAAATTCTTCCATAGCATTATAAACAATGGTATTCATACTAATAACATTTCTACTAGCATGCAAATAAGGTTCCATAGGTTTTTTAATTTTCGCATCACACAATTTATGTCTTAACTCAGGAAATAGATTAAAAAGCTCACTGTTAATTTCCATTATGCCTAACTTGTGAACAAGAAACAAAAAGATGCAATTGCAGGATCTAAAGGAAATAGCTTCGAGCACTCACATACCGGCAACAGTGCTAGGAAATAGCTTAGTAGTCGGAGGATGTGAATACCTTTTACCTTACCTCCCCGGCAACGGCGCCAGAAAATAGCTTGATGTCTACGCACGCTTCTATTCCTGTAGACAGTGTTGGGCCTCCAAGAGCGGAGGTTTGTAGAACAACAACAAGTTTCCCTTAAGTGAATCACCCAAGGTTTATCGAACTCAGGGAGGTAGAGGTCAAAGATATCCCTCTCAAGCAACCACCGCAATTAAGATACAAGAAGTCTCTTGTGTCCCCAACACACCTAATACACTTGTCAGATGTATAGGTGCACTAGTTCGGCGAAGAGATAGTAAAATGCAAGTGATATGGATGTATATGAGCGGTAATAACAATCTGAATAAAATATGGCAGCAAGTAAACATGCAGTAGAACAGTAAATAAACGGAGTTTCGATGCTTGGAAACAAGGCCTAGGGATCATACTTTCACTAGTGGACACTCTCAACATTGATCACATAACTGAATAAACAAATACTACTTTCTCTACACTCTCTTGTTGGATGACAAACACCATTCATTGTGTAGGGCTACAAGAGCTCCCTCAAGCCGGAGTTAACAAGCTCCACAACATTCGGTGTTCATATTTAAGTAACCTTAGAGTGCATGATAGACCATTGCAATTTAGACCGAGTACTAACATAGCATACACACTGTCAACAATAGCTATGAAAGGGAGAATAGATCGCATCAATACTATCATAGTAATAGTTAACTTCATAATCTACAAGAGATCACAATCATAGCTTATACCAAGTACTACATGATGCACACACTTGTCAACATTACATCATGAAGGAGGAATAGACTACTTTAATAACATCACTAGAGTAGCACATAGATGATATTCAACTAGATCACAAAGCTCATGATCACATAAAGATCACATGGGAGAGAGAGATGAACCACATAGCTACGGTACAACCCTTAGCCTCGGGGGAGAACTACTCCCTCCTCATCATGGGAGACAGCAGCGTTGATGAAGATGGCAGTGGTGTCGATGGAGATGCCTTCCGGGGGCAATTCCCCGTCTCGGCGGCGTGCCGGAACAGAGACTTCTGTCCCCCGAATCTTGGCTTCGCGATGGCGGCGGCTCTGGAAGGTTTTCCGTATCGTGGCTCTCGGTACTGGGGTTTTCGCGACGAAGGCTTTAAGTAGGCGGAAGGGCGAAGTCGGAGGGCTGACGGGGGCCCCACACCATACGGCGGCGCGGGGCCCACCCTGGCCGCGCGGCCCTGTGGTGACAGCGCCCCGTCGCCCCACTTCGTTTCCCTTTCGGTCTTCTGGAAGCTTCGTGGAAAAATAAGACCCTGGGCGTTGATTTCGTCCAATTCCGAGAATATTTCCTTTGTAGGATTTCTGAAACCAAAAACAGCAGAAAATAGCAACTGGCTCTTCGGCATCTCGTCAATAGGTTAGTGCCGGAAAATGCATAATAATGACATAAAGTGTGTATAAAACATGTGAGTATCATCATAAAAGTAGCATGGAACATAAGAAATTATAGATACGTTTGAGACGTATCACACAACACCGATTACATCAGATGGATCTCACTCGTGTAAGGCAGCCCATGAGATCATTGTATTGAAGTACAAGGGAGAGAGATTACCAACTAGCTACTGCTAGAACCCGTAGTCCATGGGGGAACTACTCACGGAGCATGATGGAGGCGGTGGCGTCGATGGAGAAGGCTTCCGGGGGCACTTCCCCGTCCCGGCGGCGTGCCGGAACAGAGATTCTGTCCCCCGAAACGGAGTTTCGTGATGGCGGCGGCGCCCCTGGAGTCTTTCTGGAATATGATTGATTGATATAGGGTTTTCGCGTCGCGAGGAATTTATAGGCGGAAGGGCAGCGTCGGAGGGGTCCCGAGGGGCCCACCCCATACCTGGGCGCGCCCCCCGCCTTGGCCGCGCCGCCAGGTGGTGTGGGGCCCCCCTGGCCCTTCTCCGTCTCTCCTTCGGTGTTCTGGGTCCGTCCCGGTGAAATAGGAGGTTTGGCTTTTGTTTTGTCAAATTCCGAGAATATTGCCCGAACAGCTTTTCTGGAACCAAAAACAGCAGAAAACATGAACTGGCACCTTGGCATCTCGTTGATAGGTTAGTGCCGGAAAATGCATGAAATCATTATAAAGTGTGAGCAAAACATGTAGGTATTGTCATAAAACTAGCATGGAACATCAGAAATTATAGATACGTTGGAGACGTATCAGCCCGCGCAATGAATGCGGGACAGATGATGACTTGGGAGGATTTCAAACTCAAGTTCAGCAAGTACCATGTGCCCCCGGGCCTAATCAAGAAGATGAGGGATGAGTTCCGGGAACTCAAGCAAGGCAGAATGTCCGTGGTAGAATACCGCGACAGATTCCTCACACTGTCAAGGTACGCCCCGGATGTAACCGACACCAACGAGAAGAAGAAGGAGAGATTCCTGAAAGGACTGCATGATGAGATGCAGACTATGCTGGTCAACATCCCCTTTGCTGACCTAGAAGCCCTGGTGGACTCAGCCATCCAGATGGAGGGCAAACTGCATCAGGCCAACGAGAACCGCAAGCACCGCATGATGAACCAGAGTGGACCCAGCAATACCCCAAGGTATCGCCCCAGCTCAAGTGGAGGATTCAACCCCTGGAACAACAAGCCCCATGTGCCGCTGTCACGTCCGAGTTTTCAGAATCGGAGTGGAGGACACCCAAGGCCAGGAGGCCACAACAACAACAACAATCACCATGCCAACAATAACAACTTCAACCGTGCCCCGATGAGAGCCCCCGGCAACCACAACAACAACACCACTCCAAGGACTAGGAGCAATGTTGTCCCCGTCGCCCCCAAGGACAAGTCAACTGTGACTTGTTATGAATGTGGAATAGTGGATCACTACTCAAATGAGTGCCCCAAGAAGCTTGCCAAGACCACCCCCAACACCGCTGCACCTGCTCAGCAGCAACGCCGTGTCTCAGCCGGAAGGAAGTTCACCCCGAACAACCCGAACAACCGCAACGGCCGCCTCTTCCACATGAACGCCAAAGAAGCCCAGGAAGCACCAGATGTCGTGCTGGGTATGTTCTCTGTTAACTCAATACCTGCAAGAGTGTTGTTTGATTCCGGAGCATCACATTCGTTTGTTACAGAAGATTTTGCATGCACTAGTAATATTCAACCAATCAGTTTGAAACATGTCATGATAGTTCAAATACCTGGTTCAACTACAAAAGCTAGAAAAATTTGCAAAGATGTACCCATCAGAATACATGAAATAGATTTTTATGCAAATTTGATTGTTCTGGGAACAAAAAGTTTGGAAGTAGTACTGGGTATGGATTGGATGTCGAAACATCATGGATTGATTGACTGTGCCAAGAAGGCCATCACCGTGACTAGTAGCACCAGAGTGTTAGTAGAACACGTGTCTGAAAGGCTGCCCAGAAATTTCACTTGCAACCAGAGTTTAGTCAAGCCAACCTTGGATCAGATCAGGGTAGTCTGTCGATACCTCGATGTGTTTCTACGATGATCTACCCGGTATGCCCCCAGATCGGGATATCGAGTTTATCATTGAGTTAATCCCTGGAACAGGACCTATAGCCCAGAGAGCCTATATTATGAACCCAGCAGAGTTAGTGGAGCTGAAGAAGCAACTGGATGACATGTCGTACAAAGGTCTGATTCGACCAAGTGCGTCGCCTTGGAGATCACCAGTTTTGTTTGTGGATAAGAAAGACGGTGCCACTCGTTTATGTACGGATTACCGTAAGCTTAACGATGTCACCATCAAGAACAAATACCCCTTGCCAAAGATAGAAGACTTGTTTGACCAGCTGACCGGTGCCAAAGTGTTCTCTAAGATTTATCTTAGGACTGGTTACCATCAACTGAAGATTCGTGCAACGGATATCCCCAAAACTGCCTTCACCACCAGATATGGATTGTATGATTACAATGTCATGTCATTTGGATTGACCAATGCCGCCGTTTATTTCATGAATCTCATGAATAAGATCTTTATGAACTTCTTGGATAAGTTTGTCATTGTCTTCATCGACGACATCCTAATCTACTCCAAATTAGAAGAAGAGCATGAGCAACATTTGGAAGTTATCCTAGAAACCCTTAGGAAGCATCACTTGTATGCCAAGTTCAGCAAATGTGAGTTTTGGTTAAAGGAAGTAGGATTCCTGGGACACATCTTGTCTGTAGGAGGAATTGCCGTAGATCGCGCTAAGATCAAGATCGTCGAGGAATGGAAAGCCCCAACCACCCAGACTGAAGTCCGTGCATTTCTGGGATTAGCGGGATATTACCGCAGGTTTGTTGAAGGATTTTCCAGCATCGCAAGACCAATGACTCAACTGTTGAAGAAGGACAAGAAGTTTGAATGGACTGACAAATGTGAAGAGAGTTTCCAGAAACTCAAGAGAAGATCAACCATAGCCCCCATATTGATCATGCCCGATATCACCAAGCCATTTGACGTCTATTGTGACTGATTGCGCGTAATTAACACGTCCGTTGGGAACCCCAAGAGGAAGGTATGATGCGCACAGCAGCAAGTTTTCCCTCAGTAAGAAACCAAGGTTATCGAACCAGTAGGAGCCAAGAAGCACGTTGAAGGTTGATGGCGGAGGAGTGTAGTGCGGCGCAACACCGGGGATTCGGCGCCAACGTGGAACCTGCACAACACAATCACAGAACTTTGCCCCAACGTAACGGCGAGGTTGTCAATCTCACCGGCTTGCTGTAAACAAAGGATTAGATGTATAGTGTGGATGATGATGGTTGTTTGCGAAGAACGAGTAAAGAACAATTGCAGCGGTTTGTATTTCGGATGTAAAGAATAGGACCGGGGTCCACGGTTCACTAGCGGTGTCTCTCCCATAAGATAGCGAGATGTTGGGTGAACAAATTACGGTTGGGCAATTGACAAATAAAGAAGGCATAACAATGCACATACATATATCATGATGAGTACTATGAGATTTAATCGGGGCATTACGACAAAGTACATAGACCGCTATCCGGCATGCATCTATGCCTAAAAAGTCCACCTTCGAGGTTATCATCCGAACCCCCTCCGAGTATTAAGTTGTAAACAACGAGACAATTGCATTAAGTATGGTGCGTAATGTAATCAACACAAATATCCTTAGACAAAGCATCGATGTTTTATCCCTAGTGGCAATAGCACATCCACAACCTTAGAACTTTACGTGACTTGTCCCAGATTTAATGGAGGCATGAACCCACTATCGAGCATAAATACTCCCTCTTGGAGTCACAAGTATCAACTTGGCCAGAGCCTCTACTAGCAATGGAGAGCATGCAAGAACATAAATAACATATATGATAGATTGATAATCAACTTGACATAGTATTCAATATTCATCGGATCCCAACAAACACAACATGAAGGATTACAAATAGATGACCTTGATCATGATAGGCAGCTCACAAGATCTAACATGATAGCACAATGGGGAGAAGACGACCATCTAGCTACTGCTATGGACCCATAGTCCGGGGGTGAACTACTCACACATCGATCCGGAGGCGATCATGGCGATGAAGAGACCTCCGGGAGATGATTCCCCTCTCCGGCGGGGTGCCGGAGGCGATCTCCTGAATCCCCGAGATGGGATTGGCGGCGGCGGCGTCTGCGGAAGGTTTTCCGTATCGTGGCTCTCGGTGCGGGGGTTTCGCGATGGAGGCTTTAAGTAGGCGGAAGGGCAGGTCGGGAGGCGTCACGAGGGCCCACACGAGAGGCCGGCGCGGCCAGGGCTTGGGCCGCGCCGCCCTGTTGCCCGGCCACCTCGTGGCCCCACTTCGTCTCTCCTCGGACTTCGGAAGCTTCGTGCAAAAATAGGACCCTGGGCGTTGATTTCGTCCAATTCCGAGAATATTTCCTTACTAGGATTTCTGAAACCAAAAACAGCAGAAAACAGCAGCTGGCTCTTCGGCATCTCGTCAATAGGTTAGTGCCGGAAAATGCATAAATATGACATATAATGTGTATAAAACATGTGAGTATCATCATAAAAGTAGCATGGAACATAAGAAATTATAGATACGTTTGGGACGTATCAGTGACGCATCCAAGATTGGTCTTGGATGTGTGTTGATGCAAGAAGGCAATGTGATATCATACCTGTCAAGGCAACTGAAGCAACATGAGCAGAACTATCCAACCCATGACTTGGAGTTAGCAGCAGTAGTTTTAGCCTTGAAAGTATGGCGTCATTACCTCATGGGTAATCGATGCGAGATCTATTCGGATCACAAGAGCTCGAAGTATATCTTCACCCAGAAGGAGCTAAATATGAGGCAGAGAAGATGGATTGAGGTGATCAAGGATTATGACATGGAAATTCACTATCACCCCGGCAAGGCCAACGTGGTAGCGGATGCCCTGAGTAGGCAACCAAGTCAGTTGAACTCCATGATCGCAGAAGAACAGCCTAGTTTGTATCAAGAATTTGAACAGTTTAGACTAGAGCTAGTTAGTGAAGGATTCCTAGCGAGCATTGAGCTCCAGCCCACTTTGATGAGTCAGATCAAGGAAGCTCAGAAGGGAAATGCCAGCTTTGATGGAATCAAGAGTCAAATAGCTGCAGGAAAGGCACCCGGATTCACCGAAGATGAAGAAGGATTTCTTTGGTACAACGGACGCCTATGTGTGCCGGCAGATTCAGAGTTGAAGCAAGTCATTCTGAAGGAAGCCCATGATACCCTGTATTCCATTCACCCCGGAGGAACCAAGATGTACCAAGACTTGAAGGAACAATTTTGGTGGCATGGAATGAAGAGAGAAATTGGAAGCTACATAGCTAAGTGTGACATCTGTCAACGAGTCAAAGCAGAACATCAGCGACCCGCAGGATTGCTGCAGCCATTACAGATCCCTGAATGGAAGTGGGATTCTGTAGGAATGGACTTTATAACTGGATTGCCCAAGTCAAGTAGAGGAAATGATTCTATTTAGGTAGTGGTCGATAGATTAACCAAGGTCGCCCATTTCATCCCCGTCAAGACCACAAGCTGAGTTATATATCTCCAGAATAGTCAGCCTGCATGGAACCCCGAAGTAAATTGTGTCAGATAGAGGATCTCAATTCACCTCAAGATTCTGGCAAAAAGTACATGAAGGACTCGGAACCCGTCTGAATTTCAGTACAACTTATCACCCGCAGACTGACGGACACACCGAAAGAGTCAACCAGATACTTGAAGATATGTTGAGAGCCTGTGTGCTAGAATATGGATCTAAGTGGGAAGACTGTCTGCCTTATGCAGAATTCTCATACAACAACAGCTATCAAGCTAGCTTGCAAATGGCCCCCTTTGAAGCCCTGTACGGAAGGAAGTGCCGTACCCCTCTGAACTGGTCAGAAGTCGGAGATAGTCAAATCTTCGGCCCAGATATTCTCCGAGAAGCTGAAGAGAAGGTTCACAAGATCCGTGAATACCTCAAGACTGCCCAGCCGAGACAGAAGAGTTACGCCGACAAGAGACGCCGAGAGATGACTTTCAATATCGGAGACTTTGTGTATCTCAAAGTATCACCCCTCAAAGGAATGCAGAGATTCCAACTCAGAGGAAAGCTCGCACCTAGATATGTTGGACCCTTCAAAGTTCTGAGTCGCCGAGGAGAAGTATCATATCAGCTTGAACTACTGGAGGAAATGTCCACTGTGCATAATGTATTTCACATATCACTACTTCGGAAGTGTTTGGAAGTTCCGGAGAAGACGGAGGTGTTCAAGAACATCGATCACAGATCGGTGGATATCAACAAGGATTTGACTTATCGCGAAGTACCTATTCGCATCCTGGAAGAAGCTTTTAGAACCACCCGCACCAGAAGTATCAAGCTCCTACAGATTCAGTGGAGAAATCATACGGAAGAAGAAGCCACTTGGGAGCGAGAAGACTATATGAAGACTGAATTCCCAGATCTCTTTAGTACCTAGTTTTTCTTTAAGATCTCGGGACGAGATCTTTTGTAAGGGGAAGGGTTTGTAACATCCCAATTTTCAAATAAATGAAGAAGAAGAAGAATTTCACTTGTTCCAAAAATGAGAACCAACAAAAACTTTTATTAACTCATGTGCTATGCATAGTGCTCATGTCTAATTTTTGTGTGATTGCCATGGGTGTGTTTGCAACTCTTGCCAATATGCTAAAACCCTAAACACTACCTAATGGAAGCAAAAAGAAACAAAGAAGAAAAATAAGAAAAATACAAATCATCTCACATATGTGCTCATATCCATATTTACAAAACCTTAACCTAGGCCAATTTGGCTTGTGCCAATGGTTGAATAATGTTTCTAAACACATAATAACACCTTTGGAATCAAAGAAACTCATATAAAATCAAAATAGAATTCAAAATGAGCTCACATGAGATAATGGTCAAAATTGTAATTTATATCAGGACACCTACTTTGAGCCTATGTATTAAGAGATTTTTAAACCAAACAATCCCAACTCTTTGCACCTCATCCAAGACCTCATCAAGGTGAACAACTTTGGTCAAGACCATCCCTGCAAACTCCTTCACAATTTCTTATTATCATCATGCAAAGTAGGAACATCAAATCAGATTCAAGATTGTGCCACTTTTGAAATTTCACAAACCAACTTCATTTTGCACCCCACCACCACCATTGTGTGCCAAATAATATATGAATCAACTCCACCAAAAATCATTGCAAAATTCCAAACTTTACTTATTGCGGCCATTTGATCGAGCACCTGGTGTGCACTGATCTGCCAACCCTAGACATGCAATTACCCAGCGGATTTTTGCCTAAACCATCGTGCCTAGGTCATCACAAACATTCTCCTTGAACCCCTGGACCGAAGCCAAGCCTCAGAGACCAAGTACATGCATGATCTCATGCAGGACAAGGCCATGCCGTGGCATGACATGCCCTCTCCATGCCACTCTCCTCTCCACTCACCTCTACCGTGCATCACCTTGTCCTCTGACCTCTACGCATCCTGCTGATCACGCTAGACACTTCACCTGGCCAGTAGACGCGCTGCACCGTCGGAAACACGCGAGCCCAGTGACGTCCAGCACGCGCCAGAGCGCGCCGCGACACGCCCTGGACGCGCCAGAGCACGGCCAACCCTCGTCACGCTCGTCCACCGTTTGACCTCTCCTCGCGCCAGCAGCTCCACCACGTCACCCTCTACACGCTAGACACGCTCACCTGCCCACGGGAACGCTGTAGACGACGCCACCATCGCCGACGTCCGCCGCAATACCGTGAGCTCCTGTCAAGCTCACGAGCATGTCACGGCCTCGTTTTCATCGCAGTCAAGCCCGGCGTGACAGCACTAACAGCGCCAACACGCCTGCGTCATCGCCCAACCCCCTGCGCCCATGTAGCGACGTCGCCATGGACGACCTCATCTCTGCGCCGCGGCCTCGCCCAGCCGCTATAAAAGGAGGCCTTCCCCTCCCAATTCCTTCACACCACCAGCATTCTCTCCTCTCAGAACCTCTCGTCGACCATCTCCACCTCAACATTGTCCACCGTAGCTAGCCAATTTGATTCCGGAGCCCCGTGGAGCCACCGCAGAAGAGGAGGAAGATTGGAGCCACCCCCGACGACGCCGCTTGTACCTGGAGCCTCGCCGTCGTCCACAATGCCGCCGCAGTACCTCGTTGCCTAGCGCCGCACCGCCGGTGAGCCGCCAACCCTCCACCTCGCCGCACCAGTAGTCTCCTCTCACCGGAGATGACGACGTCTGTGCGCCGTTCGATCCAATTCTAATCGTGCGCTCCAGAAAGAAACTTACCGGTTCGGCATTTAAGTGACGCTGACAGTGGAGTCCACTGTCAGGCAGCCCACTCACGCGAGACGTGCAGCTGGGCCAGCCCAGTTCTTTTTCTCTCCGTGGCCCAATTTCATTTCCCGCGCAAGCCCACTCGTTTGAATTCAAATGAAATCAATTTAGTCAAATTCAATACTAGTACTGTTTACAAAATTGAATAGAATCAAATCTGCTTAGCCAAATTTGATGAACTTGATATTGTTGGAAAGCCTGTGAAATTATCTATCCAACCACATCAGTCTCAACTTTAGCTTTGTTGTAGAAATAATGTAGTAAAAATAACAAGGCAGGGCCTTTTCAAACTTCAAACTTTATTTAAAATTCAACCATAAGTGATTTTGAGTTGATTCCAACTCTCATAAATCACATTTCACATACTCTACATGTTTATGTAAAAAGATAACATAGTTGTTTGCATGATCATGGGATAGAGCAAAATAATGGCTATGTGGCTATTTCTAGTCCATTTAAAATTATCCAAAAGTATTTCTTAAATAGTATGAGAGGTTCCCTCTCATCTAAATCATGGTCCTAAGCAATTTAATATGAAGTGTTGACTTTGGTCTATAGCATCTCATAGTGAATTACTTAGAGACATTAAATTGTTGCAATAGTAGGGTTTAAATTGCATGAGGTTTAGTACCTCATTTAAATCCTTTCTCTCAAATGATAAGAGTGAAGTGTTGACCTTGGTGAACATAATCTCACACTTAGTATTTGAGGAAATTATTTCTCCAAAGAACTAAATGGAAACCCTAATAAATACTTTCAATGAGAGGAAATTATTTTTCTTTAACAAGAACACAAAGTCAACCAACATGTTAATAATGTTGTGATACTTGAATAGCTTCTGTGAACCACTTGTGTGATTAGTCTAGCCCTTAAGATTTTTTTGGTGATTGTATACTTCGTATTCGTTTATAGACGCTAGTACCGAGGAATACCAGGAGGAGGAGGTCTACTATCAGGAAGAAGAAAGCTTTGACCACTGTACCAACCAAGGAAAGCTATACTCTTGCAAGTTACCCTAGTGCAAGCTCAACTTGAGCAAGGCACTATCACCATAATACTTTGTGTTTTACTTTACAAGTCCCAGTTTTTATCTCTCAAAGCTTTTACTTTAATTTCCAAGTCTTACTTTTATAGTTAACTTGAGTCTAGATAAGGTAGTGCAAGAATATCAAAGTTAGCCTAGAAAGCTACAAGCTAGTTAGCACCCCTCGTGACTAGTTGCTAGTGCTAAACTAAAAGTGACTACTCTAGCTGGGAACATGTGAATCTTTTGAATTTGAAAACCTTGGAATGATGAGTCATTCTATTGAGAGATTTTGAAGGTGAAAGTGACTTGAATGAAATGGTGATTTTGATAAAAACTGATGATTGGGTTTGGATGCGATACCATTCCAATTCTTGAGTACCCCCACAATACCTGATTATGGGTAAGGCTTTAGCTGGAAATTTATGTGTCTTACTATGGGTTCCCTCTGAACAAGCGTCATAGAGGTTATGCCAAGGCTGCCTCCGTTGAAAGTGAGATGACGTGAAAAGAGTTGAATGCTCTACCCAAGCCCTGTGCAGTTCCCAGGATAGCAGTTGGTTATCACTGGGAGGCCAAACTCATGGGGGGAGGTGCCTATACTAGGATGTGCAAGTGAAAGGTTAATGGTTGATGATCCGCATACTGAGTTATGATTATTCAGGGTTATCCCTGACGGATGTAATCAAATGTTGTGGCACCAGTGTGCAACCTCTGCAGAGTGTAAACCTATTCGAATAGCCGCATCCGCGGTCATGGACAGTTGGAAAGGCCATACTATTCCGTCATCAGAAATTTCCCAAAAAGTGACTTATGAATTGAACTTGAAAGGCGACTTTGATTTTTGAATCACAACAGAGTTGTGGGAATGACACTAATGTTCCCACTTGAGTTAAGTTAGGCAACTAAACAGTCTTTGTTTACTAAATTCTTATGAACTAAAACTGCCTTTACGCAAATAAACTTAGAGCTTAGAACCCTCTCACTAAAACTGGTAGTACTTACACTAGTATTAGTTTGTGAGTACTTGAAAGTACTCACGGCTGTGTCCCTGGCTATTCAAATGGCCATACTATGAAGAGGAGCAACAGTATCTGGATGACAGACAACAGGATGTCTACGATAACTAGGATCGTCTTCTAACGTCAAGCGTTGCCTATGGATTGGATGGACTTCTACAACTTCGCTTTCGCTATGTGTTATGTATTGATCCTTAGATCAAGTGTTGTAATGAGACTGGATCATGTGATCCTTTTTGTTGTAAGACTATTATGGTGTTGTAATGAATGATGACTCTATGATATTCAACTATTATGTCTCGCAAAAACAATCTTCCTGGGATTGCGATGTATGGCATAATAGGCATCTGGACTTAAAAATCTGGGTGTTGACAATGGCGTATGTGCGTAGATTGTAGAGCGATAAACAACATTACTATTCGATATCATCATCCTATTCCCCGTTTAGAGGATATGCTAGATGAATTGAGTGGTGTTGCTGTTTTCTCTAAAATTGATTTGCGTAGTGGTTATCATCAAATTAGGATGAAAGAAGGCGATGAATGGAAAACAGCCTTTAAAACAAAAGTTGGTTTATATGAGTGGTTAGTAATGCCTTTTGGGTTAACTAATGCACCTAGCACTTTCATGAGATTGATGAACCATGTTTTGCGTAATTTTATTGGCAAGTTTGTGGTTGTGTACTTTGATGACATATTAATCTACAGCCGCAATGAATCTGATCATACTATACATATTCGACATGTTTTGCAAGTGTTGCGTGATAATAAACTCTATGGTAATCTTGAGAAGTGCACATTTTGCAAAGATAAGGTCATATTTCTGGGTTATGTTGTCTCTAAGGATGGAGTAGAAGTAGATGTGTCTAAAATTGAAGCAATTCAAAATTGGCCTACTCCCATGAATGTGAGTCAAGTAAGAAGTTTTCATGGTCTAGCTGGATTTTATAGACGATTTGTGCCCAACTTTAGTAGTATTGCTGCACCTTTGAATGATTTGACAAAAAAGGTGTTATATTTGAGTGGGGCACATCCCAAGATTATGCTTTTGATGAACTTAAGAGATTGTTAACTTCTGCACCGTTGCTTGCACTTCCTGATTTCAATAAGCAATTTGAGATTGAATGTGATGCTAGTGGTATTGGAATTGGTGGTGTGTTGATGCAAGAGGGTCGCCCAATTGCATATTTTTCTGAGAAACTTTCCGGTGCTAAGTTGAACTATCCTATATATGATAAAGAATTGTATGCTTTAATTAGAGTTCTTGAGGTTTGGTAACATTACTTGTGGCCAAAAGAATTTATCATACATTCTGATCATGAAGCTTTAAAATACCTGAAAGCTCAATCTACTTTGCATAAGCGTCTTGCTAAGTGGGTTGAGTTCATTGAGTCTTTTCCATACATTATTAAGCATAAGAAGGGAAAAGATAATATTGTTGTTGATGCTCTATCTAGGAAGAATATGCTATTAACTCAACTTGATGTTAAAATTCCTGGATTAGAAGTTCTATGTGATTTATATGCTACTGATCATGATTTTGCTGAACCATATCGCGTGTGTGCTATTGGTAAAGCATGGGAAAAATATCACATACATGATGGGTTCTTGTTTAGAGCTAACAAACTATGTGTTCCAGAGTCGTCTGTGCGTTTGCTCTTATTACAAGAATCACATGCTGGAGGTTTGATGGGTCACTTTGGGCGTGAGAAGACGCTACTCATGCTCGCTGATCACTTTTATTGGCCAAAGATGAGGCGGGATGTGGACAGGTATGTGAAGAGGTGCATTACTTGCAACAAGTCCAAGTCCAAGCTGAAGCCTCACGGTTTGTATACTCCTTTACCGGCAGCTACTACACCTTGGGAGGATATTGGTATGGATTTTGTGTTGGGTTTGCCGCGTACTAAGAGAGGCCATGATTCTATATTTGTGGCAGTGGAAAGATTTTCTAAGATGTCACATTTTATTGCCTGCCACAAGAGCGACGATGCGTCGCATATTGCTAACCTGTTTTTCAGGGAGATTGTACGACTACAGGGAGTCCCGAAGACTATTGTTTCTGAACGTGATGTGAAGTTCATGAGCTACTTCTGGAAGACACTTTGGGGAAAGCTGGGGACAAAGCTACTTTTTAGTAATACTTGTCATCCCCAAACTGATGGTCAAACCGAGGTGGTGAATCGAACCTTGTCACAACTGTTGAGATCCATGATCAAGAAGAACCTGAAGGAGTGGGAAGAGTGTTTGCCGCATGTGGAGTTTGCTTACAACAGGGCGGTACATTCTACCACGGAGCTGTGTCCTTTTGATCGGAGGTGGTGTATGGTTTTAAACCCATTACTCCGCTGGATTTGTTGCCTCTACCCATACATGAGAGAGTCAATATGGAGGCATCCAAGAGGGCAGATTTTGTACGGAAAATACATGTGAAGACTAAAGAGTTGATTGAAAAGAAAGGCAAGAGCAATGCTGCAAGGATGGACAAGAAGCGTAAGGAGATGTTGTTCAAGCCTGGTGATATGGTATGGGTACATTTTCGCAAGGATAGGTTCCCGAAGCTGCGGAAGTTCAAGTTGCTTCCTCGTGGTGCTAGTCCTTACAAAGTGCTTGCCAAGATCAATGATAATGCATATTCGATAGATCTTCCACTTGATGAGTTTGGTGTCAGTAATTCTTTCAATGTTGCTGATTTGACACCATATGATGGAGAAGACCTTGGATCGTCGAGGTCGACGCCTTTTGAAGGGGGGTGGGGGATGATGAGGACATCCCTACTACACTACTAACTCCATCATTACCAAATGAAGATGAAGCCGATGTGAAGCTCAAGTCCAATGAAGTTAGGATTGGACCTATTACAAGGGCTCGTGCGAAGCTACTTAAACAACAGGTGAACTTGTTCCTAAACGATACTTTTATTGATGAGAACTTTATAATACCTAAGTCCTGTTACTTATGTATAATCAGGTATGAAGAGGAGACAAGCATCGCACGAGGAGGAGAGGAGCAGCTGGACGTGAAGATGGACGTGAAGCTGGACATGGAGCTGGACATGAAGATACCCCATGGATGCGCGAGGGAGGAGCAGGAGGCATGCGCGAGAGGAGAAGCCAAAGTCCAGGCCGGTCCAGCACCCGGTCAGACCGGCCGCCACGCCGGCGCGCCCGGTCCCTGGCCAGGTCCAACCGGGCGGTACGCCGGCCCCGTCCCGGCGCCAACCAGACGTTCTGCTGATGCCAACCGGGAGGGTTACTGCACGACACTTCCCCCGCCCGGTCGGCACCCGGTCACTGGCCCGGTTTGAACCGGCCAGCCCGGTCCCAGGCCCGATCGACCGGCCCCCAGACCGGCCGTGTCCGAGTTTGTCTCGACCAGATCTATTCTGGGTCGGTTATTTTCATACTTTTTTGACCTGAGGTCATCCCGGACGCCTATATAAGTGCCCAAGACGCCCCCAAAGTTGCTTTAGACCACGTTTAAGATAAACCCTAGTTCTTAGTTGTTTGCTCTGCAAAACTATTGAATCCCCTACACCATATTGCTTGATTTGGTGTGGATCTGAAAGTCTTGTGTGATCTGCTGTTCCATTGGGAATTAGAAGGTTGCAACTTACCGCTTCGTGGTCGGCGGCTACGTGCGCAAGTGTGTTGAGTTGCGAATATCTTGCAGGGTTGAGAGCTGTTCCATTGGCGTCAGGGACCAATCGAGAGATCTCGTTGCGTCATACAAGTTATCATCCACTTCATCATCCGTGATTCTCCGTTGTGTTCTTCCCGTGATCATCATCACCACCGTTGCTTACTGAGCAGATCGGGTGTAACATCCCAAATTTCAATAAAAGAGAGAAGAAGAATTCCAGAGATCAAATTTTCAAACCAACAAAAACTTTTATTTTGCATATAGTGCCATGCATAGGACTTGTGCATTTGAGTGATATGCCATGATGATTGTTATTATGTGTATGTGCTAAACCCTAAAACCCTAATGTGATCAAGTGAAGATCACACACCAAATAAATCAAAAAGAGAAAGAAATCAAATAAGAATAAAAACCCTAAAACCCTAACATATGGTTTATGCCATTTTTTATAAATTTTTACCCTAGACCATTTTGGTCTTCACCATTAGTTGTATTATGTTACTAAACACTTATTACAACTTTTGGAATCAAAGAAACACAAATCAAATCCAATTCAAACTCAAATTGTGATCACATGTGATTATGGTCAATTCTGCCAATTACATTCTGGTCACTACTTTGAGCCTCTGCAATTCAAGTTTTTCAAACTAAACTTTCCCAATTATTTGCATGCCATCCAAGAGCACATCAAGGTGAACAACTTTGGTAAAGACCACCATGCCAAATTCACTTTGTATAAAATTCTATGCTCAAGCAAAGTTGGAACTTTTTGTTAAGTGGAACAATCTCACACTTAGCCAAATTTGCAATTCTTTGATTTTCTAAATTCCACCACCACCTCTCATTCTCTCTGGTCATTTACAACTCACTCAAACACACCACTTCCAAATCTTGCCACCTTTTGAACTCATTTGAATTTGAACAAATTTTGCAAATTTCAAATATGGAACAATCCAACACTATTTCAAATAGTGTTCTACTCAATCCTAACCTGCCCCATTTCACTCCACTTGGTCCCCTGGCTCCCTCTCTCACTCAATGCAGCACATCACCCCTAAGAAGAACCCTAGGGAGACCAAGACATGGCCATGCACACACCATGCCGGCCATGTTCTTCTCCTTTCTCTCCCCTTGCTCTCCACCTCTGGCCCTTGGGCCCTAGCTCGCCACCGCACTCCTCTACCTCACCTAGCACCGACAGCATCGATGTAGACGCCATAGCCACGCCGGAGAACGCGCGCCCAAACCCTCCCAGTATGCCGCTCGTGTCGCGCGTGTGCACGCAGCGGGCAGCACTGGCCACGCGCCACCCCACCGTCTCCCTCTCGCTCTGGCCCCGCTAGCAACAAGTTGAGCATCGCCGTGACACCTCAGACCCGCCATACACGCGCTCGACCCGACCCTGGACCGCCTCCGCCGGAGACGACGAAGAAAATCCCGTAGACGCCGCCGCCAGACATGGAAGCAAAATGAGCTCTCCAGACACCGCCCGACCATGTTGTCGCCACCTCTAGCTTCGCCTGGACGAGGAGAACACTGCTGCACCCTCGCCTAGCCCCAACACTCGCCGGAATCGCCGCGAGCATGTCGCCCTCGACCCTGCCCCGCAGAACACCTGCGTCTCTATAAATAGAGGCTTCCCCGGAGCAATCCAGGCACACCATTACCCTCTCCTCTCATCCCTGACTCTTCACCACCACTCCATTCACCAAATCATCGCCGGAGCAAGCCCAATCGAGCGATCGGAGCCGCGGAAGCTCTGGTGAAATCGCCGTCGACGGGAGCCTCCTCGAGCGACGCCACTGCTACAGGCTGCTTCCTCTTCATCAACAACCTCGCCTCGACCACCGCCGCCGCTCGCCGGACCTACGGTTAGCCCTCCGACCCCCTAGGCATGCCGCGCCAGCAACCCCTCTCGCCGGAGAAGACGATGCCCTGGCACCGTCCGATCCCATTCTAATCCGACGCCTCTGGTTGATGCGTACCATTTCGGCTTTGAAGAGTCGCTGACGAGTGGCCCCCACTCTGTCAGGCGGCCCAAGCGCACCAGCTGCGTTACTGGGCCGTTTCTCTCTATTTCAAACTGATTCGGCCCAGTTTCGTTTCCCGCCGGCCCTTTAATTCAAAAATAGTTTAAATCAATTCAATTCAAATTCAATACTGGCTCCCTTTTTGAAAATCCATAGAATCTGTTTGGCTTGGCCAAATTTAACAAATTTCATATTGTTGGAAAGCTAGTGAAAAGTTCTACAACATGCCACTGGTCTTACTATGAGATCTGTTGTAGAAATAATGTGACAAAAAGAACAAGCCAGTGACTTTTGCACATTCAATTAAATCTTAAAAATCAACCAAAATAGATATTCAGTTAATTCCAACTCCAATAGCTCACATTTGACTTACACTAATTGTTTCTGCAAGAAAATGGTGTGGTCACTTTGCATGATCATGCCCTAGTTTAATTAATGGACAATATGGCTAGTTTATTTAAGTGATATTGTCCAAAACTATTATGCAAATCATATGAAGTATTTTACTTCATTTAAATCTTGTCCCAAGTGAATTCATGTGATGTTTGAACCCCTGGTCAAACACTCTTATATGAAATACTTGGAGATTTAAATCATTTGTAGAATTATTAAATAGTATGAGGTGGTCTACCTCATTTAAATCATTTTCTCAAATGATGATAATGAATGGTTGACTTAGGTCAATATAAATTCATGTATGATTGTTGGAGAAATTAAATCTTAAGAAGATTTCAATGAGAGGAAATTATCCCTCAAGAACCCTATGGAAACTATCATTTACATATGAAATGAGAGGAAATTATTTTTCCTCAAGCAACACCACCAATGCACCCTAATTGAATTAATTGTGTGCTTAGAATAGTTTGTGTGAATATATGTGATTTTTGGAATAGCCATTGAATTAGTGAGTAATTATACTCGTATTCAAATTTAGACGCTAGCACCGGAGAATACCAAGAAGAGGAAGGTTGCTACCAAGAGGAGGAAGAGGAGAACTTTGAGAACTACCAAGGCAAGCTAATATTCTTGCAAAGTGCAAAGCCCCTTGGGGCAAGGCACCATGATTCTTACCATTCTTACCATAAGCCTACCCCAAGTTTCTACCTTACAAGTTTTTACTTGTTATTTCAAAGAGTTACTTTTATAGTTAACTTTGGTCTAAGTTAAAGAAGGTTACTAGAGTAGCAAAGTTAGTCTCAAGCTAGCCAAGCAAGATTAGCTCCCCTCATGATTAGTGCTAGTGCTAAATACTAAAACTTGACTACTCTAGATGGGAACATGTGACTTTGAAATGAATTTGAAACCTTGGAATGATGAAGTCATTCCATTGAATGATTTTTGAAGGTGAATATGACCAAGAGAAGATAGTATTTTTGATATAAAACTGATATTGGTTTGAATGCGACACCTTTCCAATATTGAGTACCCCCACAATACCTGATTATGGGTAGGGCTTAACTGGAAGTTTATGCATCTTAGTATGGGTTCCCTCTGAACACACCTCATAGGGGTTATGCCGAGGCTGCCTCCGTTGTGGATGAATGATGTGAATTGAGGTGAATTGTACGGCCAAGCCCTGTGCAGTTCCCAGGTTGACAGTTGGTCTTCACTGGGAGGCCAAGCTCATGGGGAGAGGTGCTCATACTAGGATTTGTAAGTGAAAGGTTATGGTTGATGATCCGCGTACTGTGTTACGATGATTCGGGGTAATCCCAACGGATGAAATCAAATGTTGTGGCACAAGTGTGCAACCTCTCGCAGAGTGTAAACCTATTCGAATAGCCGTGTCCACGGTTACGGACGGTTGGAAAGGCCATACAGTTTCCGGTGTCAGATTCTTGAAAATGTTGGTGAAATAAATGGTGAATTGGTGACTTGACTTTGAATCACAACAATGTTGTGGGAATGACACTAATGTTCCCACTTGAGTTAGTCTAGCACAAGAATAAGTCTTTTCTCAAATACTTGTGAACTAACTTAGCACCCTTACTAGATATGTCTAGCACTTACACTAGTATTAGTTTGCGAGTACTCGAAGTACTCACGGCTTTGTCCCTGGCTATTCAAATGGCCAGAGTATGAAGATGAACAGAACTACCAAGGAGATGACCAGCGGGACGCCTACGACCACTAGGAGTCTTCCGACGTCAAGCGTTGGCCTGTGGACTAGAGAGTCCCTTTATCTTTACGCTTCCGCTATGAACTTGTGTTTGTTCGTTGATCAATAGATCAACTATTTGTGTAATATGGATCATGTGATTCAAGTTGTAAGACAATATGGTTTGTAATGAATGATGACTATGATATTCAACTATTATGCCTCGCAACAACAATATTCCTGGGATTGCGATGAATGACATAATAGGCATCTGGACTTAAAAGTCCGGGTGTTGACATCGGGCCACCCCTCATCAGTATTCGACTCAGCATTTTTTACACTCTATACATAACTATTTCATATTCATTTACAGGATCGGGGGCTACTCCCATCAGAAGCGTTGGTCGCGCACCCGATAAAAAAATGGCAGCTTCGTCGACAAAGAAGAATAAACTTGAAGACGTCGGCATCAACATCAGGATCTTCGAGTACCACTTGAGTCTATGTGCGGCTGCAAGCACCCGTCCATAGACTCGGGGGCTACTCCCATCGGGAGCGCTTCGCGCACCCGATAGAAAGTGACTTCGACTCTACATCAAGAACAAGATACAAGACTCAGTAGATGATCAAGACGTTCGAACGATGACAACTTTAGTCCCTGCCCGAAGCTTCACTTCGTCCAGACACTCGAGGGCTACTGATGTGGGCATTACCCTTCGGGTGCCCGACATTGCTATACCCGATACAGATTATCAAGATGGACCAGCACAAGGACTCGACAAGCCGGACCTCCACGCTCCTCAACTTGGACTACAAGGAAAGAAGACTCCAATACGAATCCTACTAGGACTCTTGTAAACCCTAGCTTGGCTGATATATAAAGCCAGGCAAAGGCACCCCTTAGGGACGCACAATCAGAAACATAAAACTTAGAGGCGACATGCCTAGATATCACAACCCGCAGATTAGAACTAGACTAGATACAATAACTCCGCCTATGGCGGCCCCATGTACTCATATTATTACATACTGGATTGCTAGCAGGACGTAGCGATCCTCCACCGCGGGACCGTGAACCTGGGTACGTCGTGTACTGCCTCGCTCCCGGAACTTCCATCGTCGCCTTTCTCTAAAACCCAAGCCCCTCATGGTGGGCATTGCCGAGGAACCGCCTCGTTAATTGGCGCCGTCTGTGGGAAAGCGACAGCTGGATTTCGTTATCCGGGCGGGATTTCTCATCATCACCTTGCGCGTTCACATCCCATCTGCGAACGCAAGGTATTCGGTATCTCAAGAACCTGATCCATCAGAAGAAGAAGTATACCGGAAGCCATACGCAGCAAAACACAGGAAGCTCCAAGATGCGATATACGCGTTCCGCGGCTTAGCTGATCTACTATGTCAATGCCCTAGTGATCATGCAAATATTGTTGAGGAAATTGCTAGGTTGAAGGGTGAACTTGCTAAGGCCTCCTCTCCCCAAATTAAGTTATCTTTGGATGACCTTTTGAGTAAGCAAAGGTCAAACAATGGGAAGGAGGGTCTTGGCTATAATGCCAAGGCAAAGAATGCAAACAAGAATAAGGCCAAGCCTGCACAAGTAAAGAAGAAAGTGGTCATTAATGACGATGTCCCAAAGGCTAAAACCTTTGATGATGATAATGCGGGAATTCCTAACCCTCACAATGTTTTATTTAAAGAGTATTATGGTGATGTTTATGCAAAATATGTTGGCCCTTATGATGGTTATATTGCTTGGTCTATTTGGGTCACAAAGACCCTTGTTTCTAACAAAAGAGGACCCATTGAAAAATGGGTACCTAAATCCAAGAATTGATCTCATGTAGGACTATGCCGCCAGAGGTTCAAAATGGGTGCTTGATAGTGGATGCACTAGTCATATGACCGGCGGCAAGGATCTCGTCAAGGAGTTGAGGCCTAACCTTCTTGATATCACCGTCTCCTTTGGTGATAATTCAACATCCGAGGTATTGGGTTTTGGCAAGGTTGTGGTTGCACACAACATTACTCTTGTGGATGTCATGGTTGTCAAAACCCTTGGTTACATTTTGTTATCCATTTTCTCCCTTGGCAAGATGGGTTTCGCCATCTTTATTGATAATGATATTGTGGTCCTCTTGTGGAGCAAGACTATAAAAGTCGCTTTCGTTGGGTATCGCGAAAATAACTTGTATGTGGTGGACATCTCGGGGGCCACCATGACAAGTGCGATGTGCCTATTCGGAAAGGCGGATGTGGGTTGGTTGTGGCATCACCACTTGGCCCATATCAACATGAGAACTTTTCAAAGTCTTCACAAGGGGAACCATACTATGGGACTAATGTAAAATGTGTCTTTTGCCAAATATCGTGTTTGTAGGGCTTGTGTTGAAAGCAAAATGCATGACTCTCCGTACCCAAGCAAGACTATTATCTCTTCCAAGATGATCTTGGAGCTCCTTCATGTGGATCTCTTTGGTCCTACCACTCATGCAAGTCTTGGTGCAAAGAAATATTGATTGGTGATTGTTGATGACTATTCAAGATATACTTGGGTCTATTTTCTCAAGAAGAAAGATGATACTCAACAAATCTGCATTGACTTTGCCACCGAGGTGCAACGACAACACAACCTCCTTATATTGGCAATAAGAAGTGACAACGGCTCCGAGTTCAAGAACTACACACTCAATGACTTTCTTAGTGATGAGGGGATAAGACATCAATATTCCGCTTCATACACCCCTCAACAAAATGGTGTTGCAGAGAGGAAGAACCGGACTCTTATGGATATGGCAAGATCTATGATGGCAGAGTACAAATCCCGCTATAATTTTTGGGCCGAAGCCATCTCCACCGCTTGCCACTCTTCTAACCGGCTCTATCTCCGTAAGGGCTTGAACAAGACTCAGAAATACTCACCGAAAACAAGCCTAATATTTCATACTTCAAGGTGTTTGGGTGCAAGTGTTTCTATAAAATCAAAGGAGTTCGTTTATCTAAATTTTCTCCTAAAGCTTTGGAGGGTATATTTGTTGGTTACGGTGCCGAATCGCACACTTATAGATTCTTTGATATATCTTACAAGATTATCATCGAATCTTGTAGTGTGAAGTTCGAAGAAAATATGGCTCCCAAGTGGGGCAAGTTAATGTTTCTGCAGGTGATGAAATACCTCAAGATTCCATAGTAAGAATGGGTCTGGGGTTTTTCCGCCCCATTGAGGGACACGGTGTGGCGTCTCGGGAAGTACTATGCTCTACTATGGTGGAGCCCTCATCTTCTCAACATCAACAAACTCCATCTCTTGAAGCTAATGATGCACCAACCCAAGAACAAGAACAAGACCCTCCCTCTATAGTGTGCAAGATCAAGGACAAGATCAATCTAGGATTCATGATGGATCCGATGAGTATCCATTCAATATTTTCCTCTCACCGAATAATGTCCAAGATCAAGCACATGATGATAAGCACTCTCAAGGAATTGAGGAAGCTCAAGACGAGGACCCAAACAATCAAGTTGATCAAGTGATACCTCCAAGGCCTAGAAGAACCAAGGAGGAGATCGAGGCCCGTCGTCTTGCAAGAAGAGATAGGAACTTGGAAATTCTTGAACACACTCATGAGAAGGTCCTAAGTAATGTAAGAGAAAGAGTTTCCACAATAAGGCAATTGGCCAACTTTAGCAATCATCATGCTTATATCTCCTTAGTGGAACCCAAGAAAGTATTTGAAGCTCTTGAAGATCCGGATTGGTTGGAAGCTATGCACGATGAACTCAACAACTTCAAGCGCAATAAAGTATGGTCTTTAGTAGAGAAGCCAAAGGAGTGCCACAATGTTATATCCACTAAATGGATATTCAAGAAAAAGCAAGATGAATTTGGAAATGTTGTGAGGAACAAGGCAATATTGGTGGCTCAAGGTTTCTCTCAAATTGAAGGAATTGACTTTGGAGAAACTTATGCTCCCGTGGCTCGCCTTGAGTCCATCCGTATCCTTCTTGCATATGCATCACATCATAATTTTTAGTTACAAAAAATGGATGTGAAAAGTGTGTTTCTTAATGGTCCTTTGCATGAAGAGGTTTATGTTAAGCAACCCCCGGGTTTTGAGGATCCTGACTTCCCTAACCACGTCTATAAGCTTGATAAAGCACTTTATGGTCTTGATAACGCGTGAAGCACACGTCCGTTGGGAACCCCAAGAGGAAGGTGTGATGTGTACATCAGCAAGTTTTCCCTCAGTAAGAAACCAAGGTTATCGAACCAGTAGGAGTCAAGGGCCACGTGAAGGTTGTTGGTGACGGAGTGTAGTGCGGCGCAACACCGAGGATTCCGGCGCCAACGTGGAACCTGCACAACACAATCAAAATACTTTGCCCCAACTTAACAGTGAGGTTGTCAATCTCACCGGCTTGCTGTAAACAAAGGATTAAATGTATGGTGTGGAAAATGATGTTTGTTTGCGAAGAACAATAGAGAACAGAGTTTGCAGATTGTATTTCAGATGTAAAAGAATGGACCGGGGTCCACAGTTCACTAGTGGTGTCTCTCCGATAAGAAATAGCATGTTGGGTGAACAAATTACAGTTGGGCAATTGACAAATAGAGAGGGCATAACAATGCACATACATATCATGATGACTATTATGAGATTTAATCAGGGCATTACAACAAAGTACATGCATAGACCGCTATCCAGCATGCATCTATGCCTAAAAAGTCCACCTTCGGGTTAGCATCCGCACCCCTTCCAGTATTAAGTTGCAAACAACAGACAATTGCATTAAGTATTGTGCGTAATGTAATCAACACAAATATCCTTAGACAAAGCATTGATGTTTTATCCCTAGTGGCAACAAGCACATCCACAACCTTAGAACTTTCCATCCATCGTCCCGCATTCAATGGAGGCATGAACCCACTATCGAGCATAAATACTCCCTCTTGGAGTCACAAGTATCAACTTGGCCAGAGCCTCTACTAGCAACGGAGAGCATGCAAGATCATAAACAACACATATATGATAGATTGATAATCAACTTGACATAGTATTCCATATTCATCGGATCCCAACAAACACAACATGTAGCATTACAAATAGATGATCTTGATCATGATAGGCAGCTCACAAGATCTAACATGATAGCGAAGACAACCATCTAGCTACTGCTATGGACCCATAGTCCAAGGATGAACTACTCACACATCAGTCCGGAGGCGATCATGGTGATGTACAGTCCTCCGGGAGATGATTCCCCTCTCCGGTAGGGTGCCGGAGGCGATCTCCTGAATCCCCCGAGATGGGATTGGCAGCGGCGGCGTCTCTGGAACTATTTCCGTACCGTGGCTCTCGGTAATAGGGTTTTCGCGTCGGAGAGTTTAAGTAGGCAGAAGGGCAGAGTCGGAGGGCTGCCGAGGGGCCCACACCATAGGGCGGCGCGGGCCACTCCTTGGCCACGCCGCCTTGTGGTTTGGCCACCTCGTGGCCCCAATTCATATGCTCTTCGGTCTTCTGGAAGCTCCGTGGAAAAATAAGACCCTGGGCGTTGATTTCGTCCAATTCCGAGAATATTTCCTTTGTAGGATTTCTGAAACCAAAAACAGCAGAAAACAAGAACTGGCGCTTCAGCATCTTGTCAATAGGTTAGTGCTGGAAAATGCATAATAATGATGTAAAGTGTGTATAAAACATGTGAGTATTGTCATAAAAGTAGCATGGAACATATGAAATTATAGATACGTTTGAGACGTATCAAGCATCCCCAAGCTTAGTTCCTACTCGCCCTCGAGTAGGTAAACGATAACAAGGATAATTTCTGAAGTGACATGCTATCATAATCTTAATCAATACTATTGTAAAGCATATGAGATGAATGAAGTGATTCGAACAATGGTAAAGACAATGATTAAACAACTGAATCATATAGCAGAGACTTTTCATGAATAGTACTTTCAAGACAAGCATCAGTAAGTCTTGCATAGGATTTAACTCATAAAGCAATAAATTCTTAGTAGAAAGTTTTGAATCAACACAAAGGAAGATATAAGTTTCAGCAGTTGCTTTCAACTTCAACATGTTTATCTCATTGATATATCTCATGGATAATTGTCAACACAAAGTAATATGATGAATGCAAATAAGCAAATATGTAGGAATCAATGCACATAGTTGACACAAGTGTTTGTTTGTAAGATAGAAAGAAGTAGGTAAACTGACTCAACATAAAGTAGAAGAATGGCCCTTCGCAGAGGGAAGCATGGATTACTATTTTTGTGCTAGAGCTTTTATTTTGAAAACATAGAAACAATTTTGTCAACCGTAGTAATAATTCATATGTGTTATGCATAAGACATCCTATAAGTTGCAAGCCTCATGCATAGAGTACCAATAGTGCTCGCACCTTGTCCTAATTAGCTTGGATTTACATGGATTATCATTGCATAACATATGTTTCAACCAAGTGTCACAAAGGGGTACCTCTATGCCGCCTGTACAAAGGTCCAAGGAGATAGATCGCATTTGATTTCTCGTTTTTGATAGATCTCAACTAAGGACATCCATACCGGGACAACATAGACAACAGATAATGGACTCCTCTTTAATGCATAAGCATTCAACAACAGGTAATATTCTCATAAGAGATTGAGGATTAATGTCCAAAACTGAAACTTCCACCATGATTCATGGCTTTAGTTAGCGGCCCAATGTTCTTCTCTAACAATATGCATACTCAAACCATTTGATCATGATAAATCACCCTTACTTCAGACAATACGAACATGCATAGCAACTCACATGATATTCAACAAAAGTGTAATAGTTGATGGCGTCCCCAGAAACATG
Source organism: Lolium rigidum (assembly GCF_022539505.1). NCBI lineage: Eukaryota > Viridiplantae > Streptophyta > Magnoliopsida > Poales > Poaceae > Lolium > Lolium rigidum. Next base: position 356,738,731 of record NC_061514.1, read on the forward strand.
GTTACCGCTCAACAAGCAACTTATAAGAAATAAGATACATAAGCTACATATTCAATACCACAATAGTTTTTAAGGCTATTTTCCCATGAGCTATATATTGCAAAGACAAGGAATGAAATTTTAAAGGTAGCACTTCAAGTAATTTACTTTGGAATGGTAGAGAAATACCATGTAGTAGGTAGGTATGGTGGACACAAATGGCATAGTTTTTGGCTCAAGGATTGGATGCACGAGAAGTATTCCCTCTCAATACAAGGCTTTGGCTAGCAAGGTTGTTTGAAGCAAACACAAGTATGAACCGGTACAGCAAAACTTACATAAGAACATATTGCAAGCATTATAAGACTCTACACTGTCTTCCTTGTTGTTCAAACACCTCACCAAAAAAATATCTAGACTTTAGAGAGACCAATCATGCAAACCAAATTTCAACAAGCTCTATGGTAGTTCTTCATTAATAGGTACAAAGTACATGATGCAAGAGCTTAAACATGATATATCTGAGCACAACAATTGCCAAGTATCAAATTATTCAAGACAATATACCAATTACCACATGAAGCATTTTCTGTTTCCAACCATATAACAATGAACGAAGCAGTTTCAACCTTCGCCATGAACATTAAAAGTAAAGCTAAGAACACCAGTGTTCATATGAAACAGCGGAGCGTGTCTCTCTCCCACACAAAGAATGCTATGATCCGATTTTATTCAAACAAAAACAAAAACATACAGATGCTCCAAGTAAAGCACATAAGATGTGACGGAATAAAAATATAGTTTCACTAGAGGTGACCTGATAAGTTGTCGATGAAGAAGGGGATGCCTTGGGCATCCCCAAGCTTAGATGCTTGAGTCTTCTTGAAATATGCAGGGATGAACCATGGGGGCATCCCCAAGCTTAGACTTTTCACTCTTCTTGATCATATTGTATCATCCTCCTCTCTTGACCCTTGAAAACTTCCTCCACACCAAACTCAAAACAAACTCATTAGAGGGTTAGTGCATAATCAAAAATTCACATACTCAGAGGTGAAATAATCATTCTTAACACTTCTGGACATTGAACAAAGCTACTGAAAGTTAATGGAACAAAGAAATCCATCCAACATAGCAAAACAGGCAATGTGAAATAAAAGGCAGAATCTGTCAAAACAGAACAGTCCGTGAAGACGAATTTTTCAGGGGAACTTAACTTGCTCAGATGAAAAAGCTCAAATTGAATGAAAGTTGCATACATATCTGAGGATCACGCACGTAAATTGGCAGATTTTCTGAGTTACCTACAGACGGGGCTACTCAATTTCGTGACAGCAAGAAATCTGTTTCTACGCAGTAATCCAATTCTAGTATCAACCTTACTATCAAAGACATTACTTGGCACAACAATGCAATAAAATAAAGATAAGGAGAGGTTGCTATAGTAGTAACAACTTCCAAGACTCAAATATAAAACAAAAGTGCAGAAGTAAAATAATGGGTTGTCTCCCATAAGTGCTTTTCTTTAACGCCTTTCGGCTAGGCGCGTAAAGTGTGAATCAAGTATTATCAAGAGATGAAGCATTAACATTCTTACCAGGGGCTTTGCGCCTACCCTTCTTACTCTTATTCTTACTCTTTGGTTTAGGGAATATATGACCATCCGGGTGTAGAGGTAAAATTTAGAGTGCCTTTCCCCACATCTATGATTGCTCCCACGAGTTTCAGCAGTTATCTGATGCGTGTAGTTGACACGTCCGTTGGGAAACCCAAGAGGAAGGTGTGATGCGCACAGCGGCAAGTTTCCCTCAGTAAGAAACCAAGGTTTAATCGAACCAGTAGGAGTCAAGAAGCACGTTGAAGGTTGATGGCGGCGGGATGTAGTGCGGCGCAACACCAGAGATTCCGGCGCCAACGTGGAACCCGCACAACACAACCAAAGTACTTTGCCCCAACGAAACGAGTGAGGTTGTCAATCTCACCGGCTTGCTGTAACATAGGATTAACCGAATTGTGTGGAAGATGATTGTTTGCGAGAGAAAACAAGTAAAACAAGTATTGCAGCAGATTTGTATTTCGAGTATTAAAAGAATGGACCGGGGTCCACAGTTCACTAGAGGTGTCTCTCCCATAAGATAAAAGCATGTTGGGTGAACAAATTACGGTCGGGCAATTGACAAATAGAGAGGGCATAACAATGCACATACATGACATGATAAGTATAGTGAGATTTAATTGGGCATTACAACAAAGTACATAGACCGCCATCCAACCGCATCTATGCCTAAAAAGTCCACCTTCGAGGTTATCGTCCGAACCCCTTCCAGTATTAAGTTGCAAAGCAACAACCAATTGCATTAAGTATGGTGCGTAATGTAATCAACAACTACATCCTCGGACATAGCGCCAATGTTTTATCCCTAGTGGCAACAGCACAACACAACCTTAGAACTTTCTGTCACTCGTCCCGGTGTCAATGCGGGCATGAACCCACTATCGAGCATAAATACTCCCTCTTGGAGTTAAAAGCAAAAACTTGGCAGAGCCTCTACTAGTAACGGAGAGCATGCAAGATCATAAACAACACATATGTAATAACTTGATAATTAACATAACATGGTATTCTCTATCCATCGGATCCCGACAAACACAACATAGTGTATTACAGATAGATGATCTTGATCATGTTAGGCAGCTCACAAGATCCAACAATGAAGCACAATGAGGAGAAGACAACCATCTAGCTACTGCTATGGACCCATAGTCCAGGGGTGAACTACTCACTCATCACTCCGGAGGCGACCATGGCGGTGTAGAGTCCTCCGGGAGATGAATCCCCTCTCCGGCAGGGTGCCGGAGGAGATCTCCGAGAATCCCCCGAGATGGGATCGGCGGCGGCGGCGTCTCAGTAAGGTTTTCCGTATCGTGGTTTTTCGCATCAGGGGTTTCGCGACGGAGGCTTTAAGTAGGCGGAAGGGCAGAGTCGGGGGGCTAACGAGGGGCCCACACCACAGGGCGGCGCGGGCCCCCCCTTGGCCGCGCCGCCATGTGGTTTGGCCACCTCGTGGCCCCACTTCGTATGCTCTTCGGTCTTCTGGAAGGTTCGTGGCGAAATAGGCCCCTGGGTCTTTGTTTCGTCCAATTCCGAGAATATTTCGTTACTAGGATTTACGAAACCAAAAACAGCGAAAACGAGAACTGGCACTTCGGCATCTTGTTAATAGGTTAGTTCCGGAAAATGCACGAATATGACATAAAGTGTGCATAAAACATGTAGGTATCATCAATAATATGGCATAGAACATAAGAAATTATCGATACGTCGGAGACGTATCAAGCATCCCCAAGCTTAGTTCGCTTCGTCCCGAGCGGGTAAAACGATAACAAAGATAATTTCTGAAGTGATATGCCATCATAACCTTGATCATACTATTTGTAAACATATGTAGTGGATGCAGCGATCAAAACAATGGTAATGACATGAGTAAACAAGTGAATCATAAAGCAAAGACTTTTCATGAATAGTACTTCAAGACAAGTATTAATAAGTCTTGCATAAGAGTTAACTCATAAAGCAATAAATCAAAGTAAAGGTATTGAAGCAACACAAAGGAAGATTAAGTTTCAGCGGTTGCTTTCAACTTGTAACATGTATATCTCAATGATAATTGTCAACATAGAGTAATATAACAAGTACAATATGCAAGTATGTAGGAATCAATGCACAGTTCACACAAGTGTTTGCTTCTTGAGGTGGAGAGAGATAGGTGAACTGACTCAACATAAAAGTAAAAGAATGGTCCTTCAAAGAGGAAAGCATCGATTGCTATATTTGTGCTAGAGCTTTTATTTTGAAAACATGAAACAATTTTGTCAACGGTAGTAATAAAGCATATGAGTTATGTACATTATATCTTACAAGTTGCAAGTCTCATGCATAGTATACTAATAGTGCCCGCACCTTGTCCTAATTAGCTTGGACTACCGGATCTTTGCAATGCACATGTTTTAACCAAGTGTCACAATGGGGTACCTCCATGCCGCCTGTACAAAGGTCTAAGGAGAAAGCTCGTATTTTGGATTTCTCGCTTTTGATTATTCTCAAATTAGACATCCATACCGGGACAACATGGACAACGAGATAATGGACTCCTCTTTAATGCATAAGCATGTGGCAACAATTATTATTCTCATATGAGATTGAGGATATGTGTCCAAAACTGAAACTTCCACCATGAATCATGGCTTTAGTTAGCGGCCCAAAGTTCTTCTCTAACAATATGCATGGTCCAACCATTAAGGTGGTAGATCTCTCTTACTTCAGACAAGACGGACATGCATAGCAACTAACATGATATCCAACAAAGAATAGTTGATGGCGTCCCCAGAAACATGGTTATCGCACAACAAGCAACTTAATAAGAGATAAAGTGCATAAGTACATATTCAATACCACAATAGTTTTTAAGCTATTTGTCCCATGAGCTATATATTGCAAAGATGAATGATGGAATTTTAAAGGTAGCACTCAAGCAATTTACTTTGGAATGGCGGATAAATACCATGTAGTAGGTAGGTATGGTGGACACAAATGGCATAGTGGTTGGCTCAAGGATTTTGGATGCATGAGAAGTATTCCCTCTCGATACAAGGTTTAGGCTAGCAAGGTTATTTGAAACAAACACAAGGATGAACGGTACAGCAAAACTCACATAAAGACATATTGTAAACATTATAAGACTCCATACCGTCTTCCTTGTTGTTCAAAACTCAATACTAGATGTTATCTAGACTCTAGAGAAACCAAATATGCAAACCAAATTAGCAAGCTCTAAGTATTTCTTCATTAATGGGTGCAAATTATATGATGCAAGAGCTTAAACATGAGCACAACAATTGCCAAGTATCAAATTATCCAAGACATTTTAGAGTTACTACATGTAGCATTTTCCAATTCCAACCATATAACAATTTAACGAAGATGAAACTTCGCCATGAATACTATGAGTAGAGCCTAAGGACATATTTGTCCATATGCTACAGCGGAGCGTGTCTCTCTCCCATAAAGTGAATGCTAGGATCCATTTTATTCAAACAAAACAAAAAAAAACAAAAACAAACCGACGCTCCAAGCAAAGTACATAAGATGTGACGGAATAAAAATATAGTTTCTGGGGAGGAACCTGATAATGTTGTCGATGAAGAAGGGGATGCCTTGGGCATCCCCAAACTTAGACGCTTGAGTCTTCTTAAAATATGCAGGGGTGAACCACCGGGGCATCCCCAAGCTTAGAGCTTTCACTCTCCTTGATCATATTGCATCGTACTCCTCTCTTGATCCTTGAAAACTTCCTCCACACCAAACTCGAAACAACTCATTAGAGGGTTAGTGCATAATAAAAATTCACATGTTCAGAGGTGACACAATCATTCTTAACACTTCTGGACATTGCATAAAGCTACTGGACATTAATGGATCAAAGAAATTCATCCAACATAGCAAAAGAGGCAATGCAAAATAAAAGGCAGAATCTGTCAAAACAGAACAGTCCGTAAAGATGGATTTTATTAGGCCACCAGACTTGCTCAAATGAAAATGCTCAAATTGAATGAAAGTTGCGTACATATCTGAGGATCATGCACGTAAATTGGCTTAATTTTCTGAGCTACCTACAGGGAGGTAGACCCAGATTCGTGACAGCAAAGAAATCTGGAACTGCGCAGTAATCCAAATCTAGTACTTACTTTACTATCAAAGACTTTACTTGGCAGAACAAAACTCAAAACTAAGATAAGGAGAGGTTGCTACAGTAGTAAACAACTTCCAAGACACAAATATAAAACAAAAATACTGGAGTAAAAACATGGGTTGTCTCCCATAAGCGTTTTTCTTTAACGCCTTTCAGCTAGGCGCAGAAAGTGTATCTCAAGTGACATCGAAGGGTGGTGCACCTACAGCGGGGTTTGGAGTTTTCTCAACCATGCATAGTATATTGGATACATAAGTTTCAGCGTCTCCCTTCTCATTAGTCTTGGGCTTGCTACTCTCATCGAACAAATTTTCAGAAACAAGCCAAGCATAATTATGTTCTAGTGCATCATTCATAGCTAGGAGTTTACATGGTATTGGTGCTTTGATCTCCCCACCATCATTAGCATTATTAGTGTACCTTATCCTATCCATATCCATTTTTTCAAGGAGACCAACAAAATTAGTATGAGAACCAAGCATATTAAATTTAGCGAAGACCTTTCTAGCCTCTCTTGCTAGACCACCAAATTCTCTAAGAAGGGTTTCTAAAACAAAATCTTTCTTTTCCCCCTCTTCCAAATCACCAAGTGTAAGAAACATGTGTTGGATTATAGGATTGAGATTAACAAATTTAGTTTCCAACAGGCGAACTAAAGCAGCAGCAGCAATTTCATAAGTAGGAGCAAGTTCTACCAAGTGTCTATCTTCAAAATCTTCAACGGTACTAACATGAGTGAAAAATTCTTCTATATTGTTCCTCCCAATTATAGACCCTTGTCCTACCGGTATGTTTTTTGTGGTAAAATTAAAAGGAAACATGATGAATCAAGTAAAGTAAATGCAAGTAAACTAATTTTTTTGTGTTTTTGATATGGCAAACAAGACAAGTAAATAAAGTAAAACTAGCAACTAATTTTTTTGTGTTTTGATATAATGCAGCAAACAAAGTAGTAAATAAAATAAAGCAAGACAAAAACAAAGTAAAGAGATTGGGAAGTGGAGACTCCCCTTGCAGGCGTGTCTTGATCTCCCCGGCAACGGCGCCGGAAATTTGCTTGATGCGTGTAGTTGACACGTCCGTTGGGAACCCCAAGAGGAAGGTGTGATGCGCACAGCGGCAAGTTTCCCTCGTAAGAAACCAAGGTTTAATCGAACCGAGTAGGAGTCAAGAAGCACGTTGAAGGTTGATGGCGGCGGGATGTAGTGCGGCGCAACACCGGAGATTCCGGCGCCAACGTGGAACCTGCACAACACAACCAAAGTACTTTGCCCCAACGAAACAGATGAGGTTGTCAATCTCACCGGCTTGCTGTAACAAAGGATTAACCGAATTGTGTGGAAGATGATTGTTTGCAGAGAAAACGATAAAACAAGTATTACGACGAGATTTGTATTTCGAGTATTAAAAGAATGGACCGGGGTCCACAGTTCACTAGAGGTGTCTCTCCCATAAGATAAAAGCATGTTGGGTGAACAAATTACAGTCGGGCAATTGATAAATAGAGAGGGCATAACAATGCACATACATGACATGATAAGTATAGTGAGATTTAATTGGGCATTACGACAAAGTACATAGACCGCCATCCAATCGCATCTATGCCTAAAAAGTCCACCTTCAGAGTTATCGTCCGAACCCCTTCCGGTATTAAGTTGCAAAGCAACGGACAATTGCATTAAGTATGGTGCGTAATGTAATCAACAACTACATCCTCGGACATAGCGCCAATGTTTTATCCCTAGTGGCAACAGACACAGCACAACCTTAGAACTTTACGTCATCTGTCCCGGTGTCAATGCAGGCATGAACCCACTATCGAGCATAAATACTCCCTCTTGGAGTTAAAAGCAAAAACTTGGCCGAGCCTCTACTAGTAACGGAGAGCATGCAAGATCATAAACAACACATATGTAATAACTTGATAATTAACATAACATGGTATTCTCTATCCATCGGATCCCGACAAACACAACATAGAGTATTACAGATAGATGATCTTGATCATGTTAGGCAGCTCACAAGATCCAACAATGAAGCACAATGAGGAGAAGACAACCATCTAGCTACTGCTATTGACCCATAGTCCAGGGGTGAACTACTCACTCATCACTCCGGAGGCGACCATGGCGGTGTAGAGTCCTCCGGGAGATGAATCCCCTCTCCGGCAGGGTGCCGGAGGAGATCTCCGGAATCCCCGAGATGGGATCGGCGGCGGCGGCGTCTCGGTAAGGTTTTCCGTATCGTGGTTTTTCGCATCGGGGGTTTCGCGACGGAGGCTTTAAGTAGGCGGAAGGGCAGAGTCGGGGGGCTAACGAGGGGCCCACACCACGGGCGGCGCGGGCCCCCTTGGCCGCGCCGCCATGTGGTTTGGCCACCTCGTGGCCCCACTTCGTATGCTCTTCGGTCTTCCGGAAGGTTCGTGGCGAAATAGGCCCCCGGGTCTTTGTTTCGTCCAATTCCGAGAATATTTCGTTACTAGGATTTCTGAAACCAAAAACAGCGTAAAACAGGAACCGGCACTTCGGCATCTTGTTAATAGGTTAGTTCCAGAAAATGCACGAATATGACATAAAGTGTGCATAAAACATGTAGGTATCATCAATAATATGGCATAGAACATAAGAAATTGTCGATACGTCGGAGACGTATCAGGATCTTCCAAGTGTGATTTGTCCTGTCCCTACACATTCAACAACGAGATAATCAGTGGATACCGTTCTTCCAAGAAAGGTTGTGAACAAGCCTTCAGCTATTCCCTTAGGAATTATAACAGAATTATCAGTAAGAGTTATTCCTTCTCCACCTTCAGTAAGTTCCCAAAGTGTCAAAGATTCATAAATACTTTTAGGCATAAGGAAGAACTCAGACATAATATCACAGCGGGGATGAAAAATTTCACCACAAATAGCAACTTTAATAGTAGGCACCCACATTGAAGGTTCAAAGCTTACTGGAACATAATCATAATATTCGCGAATCTGGTTGTAACCTTCTTTTAAACAAGATATATTTGTTTCTAGAGTTTTTAATCTATTATGAATGCTAGCAAGAGATGAATCAAAATTATTAGCGGAGCTAGATGATGTAACCAATTTTTTTATGGCATTAAAAGCTTGATCCCCATCACAGTGAAGGAAATCTCCTCCCACTACAACATCTAAGGCATATCTATAGCGAAGAATAAGCCCAAAATAAAAGTTACTAAGAAGCTGATACGCGTGAAGCACACGTCCGTTGGGAACCCCAAGTGGAAGGTGTGATGCGTACAGCAGCAAGTTTCCCTCAGTAAGAAACCAAGGTTTATCGAACCAGTAGGAGTCAAGGAACACGTGAAGGTTGTTGGTGACGGAGTGTAGTGCGGCGCAACACCAGGGATTCCGGCGCCGACGTGGAACCTGCACAACACAATCAAAGTACTTTGCCCCAACGTAACAGTGAGGTTGTAAATCTCACCGGCTTGCTGTAAACAAAGGATTAAATGTATAGTGTGGAAGATGATGTTTGTTTGCGAAGAACGAGTAAAGAACGAGTTTGCAGTAGATTGTATTTCAGATGTAAAGAATGGACCGGGGTCCACAGTTCACTAGTGGTGTCTCTGCGATAAGATAAATAGCATGTTGGGTGAACGAATTACAGTTGGGCAATTGACAAATAGAGAGGGCATAACAATGCACATACATATCACGATGACTACTATGAGATTTAATCAGGGCATTACGACAAAGTACATAGACCGCTATCCAGCATGCATCTATGCCTAAAAAGTCCACCTTCGGAGTTAGCATCCGCACCCCTTCCAGTATTAAGTTGCAAACAATGGACAATTGCATTAAGTATGGTGCGTAATGTAATCAACACAAATATCCTTAGACAAAGCATTGATGTTTTATCCCTAGTGCCAACAAGACATCCACAACCTTAGAACTTTCCGTCACTATCCCGATTCAATGGAGGCATGAACCCACTATCGAGCATAAATACTCCCTCTTGGAGTTACAAGTATCAACTTGGCCGGAGCCTCTACTAGCAACGGAGAGCATGCAAGAACATAAACAACACATATATGATAGATTGATAATCAACTTGACATAGTATTCCATATTCATCGGATCCCAACAAACACAACATGTAGCATTACAAATAGATGATCTTGATCATGATAGGCAGCTCACAAGATCTAACATGATAGCACAATGAGGAGAAGACAACCATCTAGCTACTGCTATGGACCCATAGTCCAGGGGTGAACTACTCACACATCAATCCGAGGCGATCATGGTGATGAAGAGTCCTCCGGGAGATGATTCCCCTCTCCGGCAGGGTGCCGGAGGCGATCTCCTGAATCCCCCGAGATGGGATTGGCGGCGGCGGCGTCTCTGGAAGGTTTTCCGTATCGTGGCTCTTGGTACAGGGGTTTTCGCGACGAAGGCTATAAGTAGGCGGAAGGGCAGAGTCGGAGGGATGACGAGGGGCCCACACCATAGGGCGGCGCGGGCCCCTCCCTGGCCGCGCCGGCCTATGGTCTGGCCACCTCGTGGCCCCACTTCGTATGCTCTTTGGTCTTCTGGAAGCTCCGTGGAAAAATAAGACCCTGGGCGTTGATTTCGTCCAATTTCGAGAATATTTCCTTTGTAGGATTTCTGAAACCAAAAACAGCGAGAAAACAACGAATCGGCTCTTCGGCATCTCGTCATTAGGTTAGTGCCGGAAAATGCGTAATAATGACATAAAGTGTGTATAAAACATGTGAGTATCATCATAAAAGTAGCATGGAACATAAGAAATTATAGATACGTTTGAGACGTATCAGAAGCAAACTTAGAGTCATTTTAGGTTTAGTTTTACTATAAGAATCAAAAATTCTAGACCAAGCTTCTTTAAAACTCTCCTCACTCCCTTGTTTAAAAGTAAAGGCCGATTCCTCAGGTGATAGAGTAACAGCTACAGGACTAGTCATGATAACAGAATAAAGTAAATGAAAGTAACTAATTTTTTTTGGTGTTTTTGATATAAAGAACGCAAACAAGACAGTAAATAAAGTAAAGCAAGTAACTAATTTTTTTGTATTTTTGATATAGAGAAAGCAAGCAAAGCAGTAAATAAAGTAAAGTAAAGAAAGACAAAAACAAAGTAAAGAGATTGGATGTGGGAGACTCCCCTTGCAGCGTGTCTTGATCTCCCCGGCAACGGCGCCAGAAAAAGAGCTTGATAACGTGTGAAGCACACGTCCGTTGGGAACCCCAAGAGGAAGGTGTGATGCGTACAGCAGCAATTTTCCCTCAGTAAGAAACCAAGGTTATCGAACCAGTAGGAGTCAAGGGCCACGTGAAGGTTGTTGGTGACGGAGTGTAGTGCGGCGCAACACCGGGGATTCCGGCGCCAACGTGGAACCTGCACAACACAATCAAAATACTTTGCCCCAACTTAACGAGTGAGGTTGTCAATCTCACCGGCTTGTCTGTAAACAAAGGATTAAATGTATGGTGTGGAAAATGATGTTTGTTTGCGAAGAACAATAGAGAACGGAGTTTGCGATGGATTGTATTTCAGATGTAAAAGAATGGACCG